>NW_005871622.1:177618-260536 GCF_000147115.1 Myotis lucifugus
CAGATTCCCTAGGACTGTCCAGAGCGACATTGCCAACCTGTACATCCCAGGGCACACACAAGCTCTTACGAAAATTCGGCGGCTCACCAAAGGTGCATGTTTTTGCTGATCTAACAAAAAAATAACTACAATTCTTATCTATTCACTGTTGATCTCGCGGCTGCTGACATTTGTTCTTTGACAATCGAGGGGAAGAGAGGTCAGTGCCCGTGAGTAAACAGTCAGGTACTGCGTGTTTTAGACGTTCTTGCGGCACCAGGTTGAAAGTCGCCGGCCAAGGGCGTGCAGTCGGTGCCCAGTGCCTGTGTGTAAGCTGCGTGGGGAGGCTGAGCTGCCAGGGGGTGAGGAGGAAGTGGGGCGAGGGAGATTGGGCCCGGAGGCCAGATCATAGATTACGGTTCTGGTTCTGCACGGCCTTGACTTTGTGGCCTGCAGCGATTCTCCTTCCCCCCTCAGCCTCCGTGTCCATTTATAATATGGAGATAATCAGCACCTTCAAGGCAAGTGCATGAAACAGCAGCAGGAGAAAGCGCTCGCACGCGATAGCAAGGCATTATCACATCTGTACGGTGAGTTTTCTAATAGTCCTTAATCCAGTGGCCCCTTCTGTCCACATGCTTATGGTCAGCAGTGATATCCAGCTACGAGAAAGCCTGTGCCATGAAACGCCCAGGTGGGGGTGATTAGCTTAAACCACTTCTAATGTCAACAATGCATGTTGGCTGTTATCACTCCATCCACTGAGCCACACCAGCCGGAGTGCCGGTCCTTGACTTTTGAGCCCCAGAATAGTATTAACCAGTCTGAGTCATCGAAGGGAGCTAATCACTATTTTTGATCACATTCCTATTTATCTTCAAAAGAAGATCCATGGTAACGGAGAATAGGTAAAACATTGGGAATAAAACTTTGAAGATAATTCCAGAAGAGGACGCTGACTGTCTGGAACCAAGGACTCGGTTAAATCATTGATTCCGGACGATCTTTCTCAAGGTCCTTGGCCGACGGAGCCAATCCCAGGCCTGAGGTCAGCAGTTCCTAGCGGAACCCAGGCCAGGTGGACCTGGGCATCAGGCCGGCCAGGACTCTGCTAGGCGAGCCCAGATGAGAGCAGGCAGAGAGGACTGGCAAACGGTGGCATTGCCCGTGAGGCTGGGGGACGGACTTCTCAGCTGGAAGGCCAGGGCCATCGGGCCACGCAGGACACTGAGCCTGCTCTCACGGGGTAAACGGCAGTTAAGAACACGGTGTGAGGAAGGCAACGGCTATACCTCCAAGTCCTCTCCCTGTTTAGACGAGTTCCAGAGCTGCAGAACCCCAAACTGGATGCAATGAGAGTGTCCACAGGAGCAGAGCAATGACGATGGGCCAGGGACAGGCAGAAAGGCCCCGGTGCCTAGCAAGGGGCAAAATGGGAAAACAAGACCCTCGCCCCAGACGCAGTGGTTCTCAACCTTCCTAATGCCGAGACCCTTTAATACAGTTCCTCAGGTTGTGGTGACCCCCAACCATAAAGTTATTTTCGTTGCTACTTCATAGCTGTAATGTTGCTGCTGTTATGAATGGTCATGTAAATCTCTGATATGCAGGATGTATTTTCATTGTTACAAATTGAACATAATGAAAGCATAGTGATTAACCACAAAAACAATATGTAATTATGTGTTTTCCGATGGTCTTAGGCAACCCCTGTGAAAGGGTCATTCGACCCCCAAAGGGGTCGAGACCCACAGGTTGAGAACCGCTGCCCCAGGGTGACCTTCTTCCCCAGCATGTCCCTGGTCATGCAGTTTACACCCCCTGCCCCTCCTCCCTACAGACAACATCGAGGCCTCAGTTGTATTTCGGCTCCAGGCCCAGAAAAGCAGCAAAACCAGACAAGTGACGCTAGGCTGCCTCAGGACCAGCTGCGCTGAGTAATGACCCGGCCCTGGCGCCGACCAATCAGTGGAGACCGTGACCTGAGAGAACACCCTGAGAGGCTGGTGGGTGTTCTGCTGAGACCCTCCCCTGCGACCTGCCCTAAGAGCCCCACCTGCAAGAGGGAGAGAAATACGCTTGGACAAAGGACCCAGCGTGCGCGCTCTCTCCAGGGAGCACGCCCCGGTCCTTCCCCACAGGCCCGTATCCCCCAGCCTCTAAGGGACCCCTGAGACTTGCCACCAGGGGAGCGATGGGTAGTGGCCGCTCGTCCCAGGCTCACCCCTGACCCCGTCCCCACGGCCCCCTTTTCTCTGACGTCCCGTGAGCCCGGCCTGGGCTCTCCTGTTGGTTCTCCTAGGCCAGCGGTCGGCAAACCGCAGCTTGAGAGCCACATGCGGCTCTTTGGCCCCTTGAGTGTGGCTCTTCCACAAAATACCACGTGCGGGCGCACACGTACAGTGCGATTGAAACTTCGTGGCCCATGCGCAGAAGTCGGTTTTCGGCCTGGACAAGTCTATTTTGAAGAAGTGGCGTTAGAAGAAGTGGGGGGTGTCGGTCGGGCGGGCAACGGGAGACGCAGCGCAGGCGGCCGCGGGGGAGGTGTGTGCGATTCATGCAGAGTTGAGTGAGCCAGTCAGTCAGCAGCTCATGTGCAGTGGTTAGTGCTAGTCACATACACAAATCTCGCGCGGGTGACAAAAGTACCTACTCGAAGCATAAAGTTACCTGTATTTTTCCAACCAGCTGCAAATCCTACAGGTATTTTTGTCATCAATTTAAGAATTGTAATTCTTTTGTGTTGGTGGCTTTATTATTATAAAATGAAACATTTTTTTAGGTGCCCTGTTTGAGATGGCTACAAAGAAGAAGCAAAGAAAAACGGAAGATGAAAACCATGAATTTAAAGTTGAATTTAAAGTTGAATGTACCTACCTATATAGTTTAAGTTTAAAAAATGTGGCTCTCAGAAGAAATTTCCATCGTTGTCCTGTTGATATTTGGCTGCTGACTAATGAGTTTGCCGACCACTGTCCTCGGCCTGCCTTTCTTCGCTGTCCCAGGTATATCTTTGCTGCCCTCATGGGCCCCGCACCCTTTGGCTCGGTCCTGTGTAGCCCTTCCCTTGGATATCCCAACCCCACCCCCTTTTCCTTAAATAAACTCAGTTTTTTGTCATCACCGCCTGAGATGGCTGTTCACCTGCCCGCGCCCGCGCCACCGACTTTCACCTTCCACAGATGTCATTGCATAAGAACCCTCAGTCCTGGACTCCACTCCGGACAGTCCTGTTCGCCCGGATCCAGTTGCTTAACCTCTTTCAGCTTCCGTTTCATCATCAACAAACACAAATGACGATAAAGTCCCCGCAGACCTCCCGCGGCTGCCGTGACAACCGGGGCCCCGACACCTACGTGTTCCGTGGGGTCCCTGCCAAGTGAACACGAGGGGCTTCTTGTTTAAAAAGTACTAAGAAGGTCACCACGGCAACAGCAGAGCCTCGGGCCCGCAATGCTCAGCTCTCAACTCACCTGAGCTCCAAGTCCTGCCACGGCAGGCAGCCGGGGAGATTGGACAAAGAGACCGGCTCTATTATGAACCCATCAATTATGTCAAACGGACAGGGAGAGCCGAGGGGAGCATCCGGGATGATGCCGGGCGTCGGCTGGAAACAAAGGGCCTGCGCTCCAGCAGGTGTGGAAGGCGGCCGTGCGCTCGGAGCCAGGCTGCAGGTGTGTGTTTAAGGGTGGGGCTGTTCTCCACAATCACCGGTTCCCGGGGGCCGGACGGTCCTGTCTAACACGTTCCCTGTATCCCCACCGCCGTGCCCACCAGCCTGACCCTCCCCGTCCACCGGGCGGTGCAGACCCGAGGAACGACGGGAGATGCAACTTCAGCAGAGCCTTTATGATAGAGTCATACCTATCGAACACAGTGGGCATTTATCGATAGACGTGTTACACCTCTACTGTGCACGTAGCTATTCTTGGCCAACCTGACATTCACACACATCTTTGAACCTGACCCTCCATGGAATACCACAGAAACACTTTAATGTCTGGTATTAGCAGGATTTTTAAGAATGGCACATTTCATCTTAGGAAATTCATTCTGGAAACCTTTCCTTCTATTCCGTCCCGTGTCCATTTCACATGAAAAGGCCTTTGATCATGTCCTCAATTTGCAGCAGTATTTTACCCTCAAAGACGAGCTTAACCCGTGCAAGGAGCTGCGTGGTGAGAACACGAAGTGGTAACAGTCTGGTTCTTCTGGAAGGCACGCTGTCTCGTCAGGCCACTTATCACGGAGAAACCCGGCATTTCTGAGCAGCAGGAGAGTTCTCAGGACCAGGACCCGCCTTCCTAAGCTGGTGGCAGGGTGCAGCGGGGGGCAAGGCGGGGATGGGCAGAGGGGGAAGGGTGGTGGGGGCAGTGGGGTGGGGGCAGTATTGAGGAGACAAGAAGGAACCGGGAAATGAATCCAGGCTCCTGCCACTGTTGCAGCAAAGCTCTTCTTTCTCTTCCCCAGTTTTGCTCAGAACCCGTGTGCACAAGGTGGTTCACCCATATGTTACATGGGATTAAGAGGCTGTGGCCCGGCTGGTGTGGCTCAGTGGTTGAACATCGACCTATGAACCAGGAGGTCATGGTTGGATTCCCGGTCAGGGCACATGCCCGGGTTGTGGGCTGGATCCCCAGTAGGGGGCGTGCAGGAGGCAGCCGATCCATGCTTCTCTCTCATCATTAATGTTTCTCTCTCTCCCTCTCCCTTCCTCTCTGAAATCAATAGAAACATATACTTTTTTTAAAAAGAGGGCTGATGCGGCCTGGGAGTCTTCTCCATGCTGCCCCCCAGGGCACAGCCTGTCCGGCCAGAGCTTCTGGCTGCAGCTCCGCTCTGTGTGTGGGTGTGACCGGCCGGCCGGCCAATCACGCAGTGGTGATGCCAGGGAGAAGCAGCCACGCGTGTTAAACAGGCTGCGCCCTCCAAGCACGGGCACGTCCAACGCACATCATCACCACTAAGTCGGAAACACGGAAGAGCCGCGGCAGCTCGAGAGCAGCGGTGCGAGGCGCTCGTCTCTGGAGGAGCCGAAATCACACCGGCAGCGGCGAGCTTTCTCTGCGACCTGGTGCACACGCGTCCTTTCGAGGTTTTGCATCGTTACTTGCTTATGTTTTGGCCTCTCCTCCCCCCCCCACCCGCCCGGTTTCGTGAGGACGGAGGGCACAGGTCTGTTTTCTTTCCCTTTGCACACACCCAGGGCAACGGAGGAACTCAGGAGCTTTTTGTTTAGTGAATGGGGACCGTGTCATATCATTTGTAGGAAAGAAATTCCAAATATACTCCCCTTGCCCCTTCCCCCCAGTTCATTGGGGTCTCACTCAACCACGTTAACCGAACCCCTGGCTTAACCTCTAGAGCAGTGGTTCTCAACCTTCTGGCCCTTTAAATACAGTTCCTCATGTTGTGACCCAACCATAAAATTATTTTTGTTGCTACTTCATAACTGTAATGTTGCTACTGTTATGAATCATCATGTAAATATCTGATATGCAGGATGGTCTTAGGCGACCCCTGTGAAAGGGTCGTTCGACCGCCAAAGGGGTCGCGACCCACAGGTTGAGAACCGCTGCTCTAGATTGTTCATGTTGAATTACGGGGCCAGACCTGGGGGAAGGGACACTGGCCTACGGGTATTTTACGTAGGATGTGAGGGCCATGACACGTGATCATAAGAAGTCAAATGCAAGAGGCACCTTAGCTGGCCATCTGTTCCGTTCCTCTGTCTTTTGAAAAGGCCAGCATGCACCTCCATAGATGTATCCTGTATCCAAATGATAATGACGTCCACTGCAGCATTATTCACAGTGGCAAAGTCATGGAGACAACCAAAGTGTCCTAGAGGACTCGACAAAGAAGACACGGTCCATGTACACAACCGACTACCACTCAGCCATGAGGAAGGGTGAAATCGCGCCATTTGCAACAACATGGATGGACCTTGAGAACATAAGGCTAAGTGAGATAAGTCCGCCAGAAAAAGCTAAGCACCATGCGATTTCACTCATCCTATATAATAAAAGGCTAATATGCAAATTGGTTGAACGGCAGAAGGACCAGTCGCTATGATGCACACTGACCACCAGGGGGCAGATGCTCAATGCAGGAGCTGCCCCCTAGTGGTCAGTGTGCTCCCACAGGGGGAGCACCGCTCAGCCAGAAGTCGGGCTCACGGCTGGTGAGCACAGCAGCAGTGGTGGGAGCCTCTCCCGCCTCCACAGCAGCACTAAGGATGTCTGACTGCCTGCCTATGCCATCAGTCGGACATCCCCAAGGGCTCCCGGACTGCGAGAGGGTGCAGGCTGGGCTGAGGGACCGCCCCCCCCCCCCCCCCGCCATGCACAAATTTCGTGCACCAGGCCTCTACTGTAGGATATAAAACTGAAACTCCTAGACACAGACAAAGCATGGTGGTTGCCGGACGGAAGAGGGTGAGGGGGTAGTGAAGGGTAAAGGGGCGAATACATGGTGACGGAAGGTGCTTTCACTCCAGGTGGTGGGCACACAATGCAACACTCAGATCGTGTGCCATAGAAATGCTCACTTGAAACCTGCATGACCCTGCTGACCAGTGTCGCCCCAACAAGTTTAATACAAAATAAATAAAATGTCTTTTAACTGACAAAACAGGAAAACAAATGGTAGAGACTTGCTGGAAGGAAGAGTTCATTGCTGCCTACGATTGATTCTAACGTTCACCAGCGTTAAAGCTGACTGCCACCTGCCGACACCGAACATGTTAAACGCTGATGTTTTGTGACTTGAACTCAGTAGTGAAAGTGAAAACTGCAGCGACTACATACTTGGTGTGAGTGGCAGCAGCTCTTCCGCCTGCGCTTTCAGTTCAGCTGTGTGGGCACGAGTTACCCTGCTTCCCCTGGTGCCCTGGCGTGCAGAGGCCAGTGCTCTGCGAGCTCTGATGTCCCCGCTCAGCCTTTCCAGGCAGGTGCGCAGGCATGAGTCAGAGCCTGAGTCACGCTGACTCGCTGGCTCCGCCGGGCAGGGCGGGAGGCTTTGCAAAGCTGTGCCCGGTTTTCTTCTGTGCATTTGAGAGAATATACCCGCTCTGGCCAAGTTCCTCAGAGGCAGCACCTCTCAGATCATATTCACTGGAAAACCACATTTTTACGGTTAAATTTTCGACCCATCTGACTGCTAAGCATGAAGGATCGATGTGACACGCACACTGAGTACGTCCTGGAGCCGGGGCTGGAGGAGGTGCCCTCCTCCCGGAGAACTACGAGGAGACGCCATCGTAGCCAAAGGCAAGACCTGAGGTCAGGAGCATTGTGTGTGCACAGTTTTATCTTAAACACTTTTTCTTTCTTTTTTCTAAAACATATTTTTATTGATTTCAGAGAGGAAGGAAGAGGGAGAGAGGGATAGAAACATCAATGATGAGAGAGAACCATGGATCGGCTGCCTCCTGCACGCCCCCTATTGGGGATTGAGCCCAAAACCCGGGCCTGTGCCCTGACGGGAACCGAACCCTGGTCCAAAGGTCCATGCTCAACCACTGAGCCATGCTGGCCGGCGGCACTCCAGAATTTACAGAACACCACCCCACCCGCAGGGAAGGGTGCGCACGCCTGCCAGCTCTCCTGGCCTGCAGCAGGTCCTCTGTTCTTTCCAAAGGCCTGCAGAGGCAACATTTCACGCAGGCGTGCCCCATGGTAGCCGCTGTCCCTGTAGTTCCCAGAGATGCTTCCTCTGTCACGAGGTTAAATAACAGAAGCTCCTGCCGACAGTGACGACCTGCTGCCAACATGGACAACGGCCGGGCGCTGTTAGCCGCGTGGCTCAGGCTGTTGAGAGCTGGCTCTCTCGTGGGACTAGGACTCCTGTGACGAGCAGGCCCTTGGCCCTGGCCGGCTTGGCTCAGTGGCTAGAGCATCGGCCGCAGACCGAAGGGTCCCGGGTTCGTTCTGGTCAAGGGCATGGACCTGGGTTGCAGGCTCAGTGTCCGGCCCTGGTCAGGGCCCTGGTCGAGGCACGTGCGGGAGGCAGCTAATCAATGTGACTCTCTCACATTGATGTTTCTCGCTCTCTCTCTCCCTCCTCCACTCTCTCTAAAAATCAATGGGAAAACATCCTCGGGTGAGAATCTACAAATAAATAAATACAATGAAGCAGCTTGTGGAGGGGACGTGGGCTGGGTGGCCTCGGTGCTTGGATTTCAGAGCGCGGCTCCGCGGTGTGTCTGTGAGGGTGAGTGGATCAAGGCTGGGCTGACGTGTTGAGCTCACTGTGTGTCGTTGCTGTTTGTGGATGTGATGTTGGGGTGACAGTGCCTCCAGGACACGCACAATCCCGTGTGTCCCCACAACAGTGTGTGTGCAGCGGGGAGAGAAACTGGCAGAATACGGCTATTTTGGTGATTAATTGCTATTTTCAACTGAAGTCTTTGGCTTAATTACCTGCTGTAAGTATGCTCATCTGGTCAGCTGTCTCTAGTAGCTCACGTTACCCCTAATGTAACGGCTCCCAGTGCGCATGGGAGAACAGTTCCTGAGGAAGTAAGATTGCTCCTACCAGGGGGGCCTGGGGTTTGTCGGCCTGGTGTTCACAGCCTTTCCTACCCACCCCCCTTTTCAAAAATGTCTTTATTGATTTTGAGAGAGAGAGGAAGGGAGGGGGAGAGAGAGAAACACCAATGATGGGAGAGAATCATTGATTGCCTGCCTCCTGCACACCCCACACTGGGGATTGAGCCTGCAACCTGGGCATGTGCCCTTGATCGGGAATCGAACCATGACCTCCTGGTTCATAGGTTGATGCTCAACCACTGAGCCACCCAGCTGGGCCTAACCCCCTTTGGGTGAATGTGCAAGTCAAGGTCCCGTCCCCAGAGCCATCGACACCGAGCAGGAAATGGAGAGCTGCGTCTGGTGTCGGAGGGTTAGCGGGCTGGCCGAGCCGTCCTTCCTGCCCTTGGCCTTCCTTTGTCTCCGAGCTCATCAATCCCGGTAATAAATAGGATGGAGGTTTCCCTCCTGAGCTGTGGTCCCAGAAGTTGGAGTTGTTCTGGCTCCGAGGGCCGGAGGGTGTTTCGTGGTGTGAACGAGGGCTGCTCCGCTCCTGCTGCACGACCCTCCTCCTCGGAAAGCGGCTCCCATCGGAGCCCAGAGGGTTTTTCTAATTATTTGAAATACCTGAAGGGGCGCTTGCACATGGTGGTGGCGTCACCTTTACGAGTCCATCGGCTGAGCTGATGGGGGAGCTGTGGACCCGAGAGCACGTGGTTTCCTCCGTTTTCCGGCCGAGCAGCCTCGCCTCTTCTGAGTCTCCCTTGATTGATCCAGGAATCAATTCCCATGAACCTTGAGTAACAAAAGCCACGATGCTGGCGAGGGTGAGGTTAGAAATCTTTACATTTTAGCTCGTTTCGTCGCCCACGTGCGTCATTTCTGTCTTCCCCTCCTTCCCTGAGTGTTTGTGACGCCCGAGGCCCAGGGAGGAAGCAATTCACAGGAGAGAATGTGGTGGCGGAGGCGGGACAGGTCACGTTCAGGGGCCTTCATTTCCTGGCTGCGCGGCCAGCGTTCGCTTTATTTCAGGTTTCTCTCCGGCTCTGTGAGTGAGCCCGTGGAGAGGCCGGGAGGGAAACCGAGGCCTGAGGCCGGAGAGAGGCTGCCTGGGAGGAATGAGCGGCCGGCTTTGCGTTTCCCTCCCGTTGGCCCGAGGCCTCCTGCAGCTGGAAATCGTTCCGCAGCGTTTCCAGGCCAAAGGGAGGTGAGGCCTTGGGTTCGAGGGACGACTTGAGGGGGCAGAGCAGAAGCTGGGGAGCCAGCTGGCATCTGAGAAATACTCGTCCAGAAATGCTCTGGTAACGTGACGGTGTTGTTCTGAGGAAAGAAGGCGCTGTCCAGCCTGCCTGGGATCTGCCTGCGGGACCTGGGAGCCCACCTGGAAGCGGCCCGCCCTCCCCACCGGAGCTGCCTGTCATCATGGGAAGATCACGGCTTTGTTGGGGAAACCAGAGCGGCCAGCCCTCCGAAGACCCAGCCCGCCTTCGCATATCATCAGCCTTTGAAGACCCCCAGCCCCCTTCCCTGTGAACTGCCCGTTGGGCACACCCTTTGCCTACTTCCCCCTGTAATCCTTGCCCTTCTACCCGATACAAGCAGCTGGCTTATGGGGGGCAGAGCAGATGTCTGTGGGTGACTGCTGCTCTCCCTGCTGCCGGCAGGATTGGGATAATCCTCATATGATTCCACCCTGACTCTGCTGAAGTGGCTCAAGGAGTGACAGGCAGCCCAGGCCCCTTGATTGTTGGGTTACAAACTCCCGGCACATCCTCCGTGTGGACAATTAGGACGGGAGGAGCTCCCTCCACCTGCCCAGGGGCAGGGCAGCTCCAGGTGAGCGTTGTTCTTTGAAAAAGGCCATGGGTTTTTCAGACCAGCCCCTACGCCCTCCCCTCCTGTTCCCTCCAGCCATCTCTCCACACACCATGGACTCTTACTCAGCAATAAAAGGAATGAGATCTTGCCTGTGATGGGATGGACCTAGCGAGTATTATACCACGTGACATAAGCCAGAGAAAGACAAATACTGTATAATTTCACTTTTATGTACAATCTTAAACACACACAGAAGAGCCCTAGCCAGTTTGGCTCAGTGGATAGAGCAGCAGCCTATGGACTGAAGGGTCCCGGGTTCGAGTCCGGTCAAGGGCACATACCTTGGATGCAGGTTCCTCCCTGGCCCGGGCCCTGGTCAGGGCGCATGCAACAGGCAACCACTCGATGAGTTTCTCTCACATCAATATTTCTGTCTGTCTGTCTGTCCCTCTCTCTTCCACTCTCGCTAAAAATCAATGGGAAAATATCCTCGGGTGAGGATTAGCAAGAACAAAAGAACTGAATAAACAAAAGAGAAACATCCATACGGAGGAGATGGAAATCTTAAATAAATAAAACGGCACCAAGACAAACCAACCCTGGAAACTGTACCTGAGCGAATCCTTATGAAAGTTTCAACCACAAAGAAAACAAACTTACAGGTGGAGGGGGGCGGAGTCGCTGGTCGGAGGGAGGGCTGAGGTTGGGGGGCGGCTCCCAGCGCACAGTTCACCCCTCAACCTCGGAGGAGGGCCTTGCTGCTTCCTGAAGGCGGGGCCCAGCCCGGCACCGGCTGGAGCTGAGCTGAGACACGGTCTGCACACCTGGCTCAGCGCTGGTCCTTAGGGACGAAGGTAGAACCGCCTGCTGACTCGAGGACTTTTTTGCAGAATCGCCGTTTGGCCCATCAGCTGGCTGCATCTCCAGGTGCTGAGGTTCTGGCTGAGGTGAGCCCGGGGCGGGCGGGGTGCAGCTCGAGCCGCCTGCTCCACAGCTGCTCCGTCTTGAAGACCACGGGCCACGGGCCGACCTCGTAAGTTTGTAGTTAGTGGCATCAGGGGCTGAGGCCAGTTTCAAAAGTATGTTAGGAGACAAGTTGGCAAAGCTGACTACAAATATAAAAAGGTTGGTATCCTTTGCTCTGGCAGCTTTGCTTCTAAGGACGTGTCCTAGGAAGATAAGCAAGTTTGCATTCTAGGGCATCTCCTAGGAGGCTGTTAAATACGTCATGACAATTCGCCTGATGTGATTACTACTCTAGTCACAGACCTGGGGAAGGGTCACTGTATAGCTTTTAAAACCATATGAAATCCTCAAAAAATTAAAAATGGAACTGCCATTTGACCCAGTGATCCCACTTCTAGGAATATATCCCAAGAAACCCGAAGCACCAATCAGAAAGAACGTATGCACCCCTATGTTCATAGCAGCACAATTTACAACAGCTAAGATCAGGAAACAGCCCACGTGCCCATCAGCAGACGAGTGGATTAAAAGCTGTGGTGCATCCACACCATGGAGTACTATTGACCATAGAAAAGAAAGAGCTCTTACCATTCGAAACAGCATAGATGGACCGGGAGAGCATTATTCTGAGCAAAATAAGCCAATTGAGAAAGACAAGTATCACATGATCTCACTCATCTGTGAACCAAATAAACTGATGAACAAAAATAGAGCCAGAGACATAGAAGCCTGAACAGAGCGCCCCAAGGTCAGCATGCGCAGTGAGAGGGGAGCCTCAGCGGGAGGGGAGCCGCGAAGAGGATGACAGGGAGGGTGTCTGCAGGGCAGGTGGCAGTTACAGAGGGTCCCACGACAGTTCCATTGAGGAGCTGTAAGCGTCCCTCTCTGAGAACACACATTTGCAATCTGAGGAGCCCATAGCAGGCTCTCTGTCTGTCTCCCGGACTGCGCTCCGCCTGTGCCCCCTTCCGCCTCCTGGTGGCTGGGATCGCACTTCGCCGCAGTGGACAGACCGCGGTCCTCAAGCTGCTGCAGAGGAGGGGACCAGGCTGTGAGTGGAGAATCAAGTGCCCCTTTGATGGACCTGGGAAGTGCTGGTCAACATCAGCTCTAATGGGTAACGGTCGGTCCAGTGAGTGAGGAACCCGAAGGGGGAGGCGCCCGGGCCTGGCTCGTGCGGATCTGCCAGAGAACCAGGTGCTCCCGCAGACGCAGTCGGGTGGGAATCTCCTGGGAGGTTCTCACTTGAAAACCAATGTTTTCTACTGGACAGTGTGGCTCAGTGGTTGAGCGCTGACCTATGAACCAGGAGGTCACGGTCCGATTCCTGGTCAGAGCACAGGCCCAGGCTTCCAGTTTCATCCCCAGTAGGGAGCGTGCAGGAGGCAGCCAATGAATGCATCTCTCTCATCATCGGTGTTTCTCTCCCTCTCCTTTCCTCTCTGAAATCAATACAAATATTTTTTTTTAAAAAAGGAGACAGGCCTCCTCCATCTTCCAATTAGTAAGAAAGAAAAAGAAAACCAATGTTTTCTGAAAGGACATGACTCGGTCACACAGTCCAACCTCTGGCCCCGCTTGGCTTCTCCAAGGCCCAGCAGCCCCTGTTGATGTCCCTGTGATGGGACCGGCTTCCCCCCCAGAAGGCCCAGGGCCTGCACAGCCGTGGCTGTTAGAAGGCACCCCCACAGGACACGTGAGGTCAGGAAGGAGCGTGGGGTGGGAGGGAGTGTGGCTCTGTGTCCGAGGTGGGCACACGGCGGTGAGAACACCTACAGGATGATGAGGTCCGAATCCCAGAATTATTGGTTCTTTTCCTCCTGATGAACAGGCCTATGTCGTCTCCTACACAGTCTTCTCTGTTAGGGGAGCAGTGCTGGGCATAATACTGGTCGAGAATGTGGTTCATTCTTTTGTAGATAAAAGCGACCCCTCCTTCCCACCGACTCCTGCCAGCTTGCCGTGTGCACACCCCTCCCGCTTCCCTACTGGGTAGTTTTTGCTCTTTTTTGTTGTTAATCCTCACCCGAGGATATTTTTCCATTGATCTTTTAGAGAAAGTGGAAGAGAGAGGGAGAGACAGAGAAACATCGATGCGAGAGAAACATCAATTGGTTGTTACCTGCATGTGCCCCAACCAGGGCCTGAGCCAGGGAGGAGCCTGCAACTGAGGCATGTGCCCTTGACTGGAATCGAACCCAGGACTCTTTGGTCCACAGACCTACACTCTATCCACTGAGCCAAACTGGCTAGGGCTAGTTTTTGCTCTTAAGGAACTGATCACCATAATGCAGAACTGACTGGTGGCAGACTGTCCATGGGGAGCCTAGTGGACTTTAGGTTTATTAAACTGGCTTATTAACTATTTTATGAATATTACCAGAGGCCCGATGCACGAAAGTCGTGCAAGAGTAGGCCTTCCTTCTCCTGGCTGCCGGCACTGGCTTCCCTCCGGCACCCGGGACCCAGGCTTCCCTCGCCGCCCCGGCTTTGTCCGGAAGGACGTCCAGTCTAATTAGCATACTGCACTTTTATTATTATAGATGGGTCTCCCAGGTTGGGCTGCATATTCCTTCAGGGCAGGAATTACTTCTTCTATGTGACCGTACACCCCACACTGAGCGCACACAGCGCCCACCGGTATTGCTCCGTAAGTGTGTGTAGAAAACTGTGCTGTAGGCAGCACATTGAACAGGTGCTGAGGGATTAATACGGTTAACAGTGACCATTAAGGCACTGCTTTATGCGAGTAAAACATCATAGTTTAAAGAGTGCACTGCACTAATTTAACCTCACAAATTATAACCCTTCACAGATATACAACTTTTGTATTTTTAAAGTGCTTTAAAATATATTTATTTTTTTAAGGAGTGGAAAATAATGGTCTTTAAAAGACATTACGTTTTTTGTGGGAAATGGTATTACCAAAAGCATATAACAATTTGTTTATCATCTCCAAGAAATGGGGCTTTTATATAAAATACATAGGTAGCTTGAAGGCCAAAACGGTGGTTACGTGTGGTCCGAGTTCAACACTGGATTTGCTGTGGGGCCCATTCGCCAGGCATCCTACGTCAGGAATGACCCTGAGCAGGGAGCAGGCGGGTAGGTGGTCAGTGCTTTTCAGGGGGCAGTGCCTCTCTGTGTAATGGTTTGAGTTAGTGGTCGGGACAGCCATTCAGACTGACCATGCCCTGGACTTGCACGGCGTCGGTAACAGGCACGGGCACGTGGTTGACCTGAATGTTCTTCATGCAGCCGGAAAAGGGCTTCCGGACGGGGGGCTCCAGGGCCTTCCAATCGGCTGCAACAGGAAAAGCAGACAGTCATGGGCAGGTCACACGGGCGAATGAAAAGTAGTCGGATTAGAGCTGACGGGACCAGCTCCCAGCAACCCAGTCACTTCCTCCCTGTTAGGGGACCCCCACCCCCCACCCGCTGACAAATCAGCCCAAGGCTGCTCTTCAAATTCTCCCAAGAGAGAGATTCCTCAGCCCAAATCCACAGAAACTCTAGACTGAGTGCTTTTGATGGGTCATGGACGGCCTGGTGAACCACGTGGAGGAACATAAAACCACGAAGAAGGACGAGACTTTTCCAGGCGACATTCCAGTCGAACTCGCCTCCATCTCAGCCTGCCTGGCGCCCGTCCTGGCCCCACAAGGCTAACTCACCAGGAAGCGTAGTGCCCGAGAGGAGACCCTGCCCCAGGCTTCCTGGTTCCCCGTTGCCCTCAGGCTCCGAGGCTGACGGGGCCTCTGAAGAGGGGCTTGTAAAGGATTGGCTCGGGACGCGCGGGGGCAGCAGGCATGGCCGGGGCTGCCCTTCAAGGTGCCCATTGCTGGCAACTGGGTTTCCCCGGGGCCAGAGCCAGGGGCGGTCCCACTGCCACCGGATTGTCAACGGCCGCTCTGCTGGTAACCCGGGGGCTGGGGCATCGCGCTGGTTGGGTTGAAATGGAAACGTGAGAGCTGACAGGGGCGACACGGGGTCGATGCTGAGCCGGGGGTTACCTGGGACGCCTCCGAGGTGCAGTGGCTCCTGGGTGCGGGCGGGCGGGAAGGGGTGCCGCCCGGCTGTGTAGCTGCTGACTGTGTCCAGTTCTAGGTGCAGGATGTGTTGCTTTATGGTCACTGGAGGGAAAGCAGGCTGGTCAGGTAGGACCTGGGGAGCCCTGCCCGCTGTCTACACTGAGCAACCACTGGTTCTTCCGACTCCCTCCTGTGCGGCCCGGGGGGCACTGCGCTCGGTTCAGCAACCTCAACACAAAGTAGCTGCTTCCTCCACACAGTGGTGCTTGGTGCTCCCACGTGTGTTACAGGCTTTAACCCTTAAAACGTGTGAGAACGATATGATCCCTCCATCTCCCGTGTGGGAGACGGCTCTCCGGCCCTGAGGAGCCGACGAGACAGCGAGGCTGTAAGCTGAACGGGAGTCGGGCCCTGTCTCCCGTCTCAGGCCACGCTTCTGCCACCTGACCTCAGCTTCTCTCCCAGAAGATTCAACTTCTGAAAACTGACTCCAAAGACAGGCACTTAAAACTATATTCTTTTACTGATTCTTAGAGAGAGAGGAAGGGAGAAGGATAGAGAGATAGGAACATCGTTGAAAGAGAAACATCATTGATCAGCTGCCTCCTGCACACCCCACACTGGGGATGGAGCCCGAAACCTGGGCATGTGCCCTGACCGGGAATCAAACTGTGACCTCCTGGTTCATGGGTCAACACTCAACCTCTGAGCCACGCCAACTGGGCTAGACAATCACTTTTGACGCTTCAAATAAAACTCCTCCCATATTAATAATCCTAACTAATTGCAGTGTAGTTAGCTTTCAAATTAGCCAAGAAAAGATTCATTTTTACAAAGATATTTTAGTTAAAACGAACTAATATCCACAAGTTATTCATAGAATAGCAGGTTCGATGTGAAAGGCTGTGCCTGCTCTCTGCCCCGTGGTTCGTCTAAAGCGTTTGCTTTCGTGTTAGAGTCCAGGGCCCGTGCTGACAGGGCCCTCACACACTCAGTCGCTGAGAGGAACAGAGGCC
Source organism: Myotis lucifugus (assembly GCF_000147115.1). Lineage (NCBI taxonomy): Eukaryota > Metazoa > Chordata > Mammalia > Chiroptera > Vespertilionidae > Myotis > Myotis lucifugus. The sequence goes on from NW_005871622.1 coordinate 193,960, forward strand.
TGAACTCTCGGCTTCCACACCTGCTTGCTTACTGTCTGAGTCAACCTCTGCAGGGAAGCCCTGGTCTCACCTTTTGACCAATGAATGGATTGAGATCTGCCCTGTCCAATCAGAACTATACACATTGTATCCTCATTTGCATCTATATTGACCAATCAGAACTGCATGATTTAGAAACCTCATTTGCATAAAATTGGGACCCAGGGCAGGAACTTTCTCTATGAAAGGTGGCCTTCCCTTTGCCTCCGTGGAACACAATTCAGGCTGCCGCCTGCATCGGTGTCTCCCTGGCTGCAGCTCCTTTTGCTCAGCGAATGCTTTTTTATGCTTTATCATAGTCCAATGAATGCCGGTTTACCATTTTAACCTGCTGCGCTGACCCTGCCAGCCACGAATGGGGCTTTAACTCGGGCTGCATCTGGGACATTGAGGATGAAAAGGGAGGCTGGACGTCGTACCTGCCACCGAGTGCCACTGTCCGTCACACAGAGACTGCCTGGGTGTGACCGAAGTCACCATCCCACCCGCCTCGCTGGCCACAGAGGCCACGACCTGGAACACATGTGAATTCATTTATTTAGTTAGTTAGTTCTCACCGGGATATTTCTCCATTGATTTTAGAGGGAGGGAAGGGAGGGGAGAGGCACACAGAGAGAAACATCGATTGGTTGCTTCCTGCATGCCGACCAGGGCCAGGGATCGAGCCTGCAACCGAGGTTTGTGCCCTTGACCGTAATCGAACCCAGGACCCTTCAGTCCGAGGGCTGATGCTCTAACACCTCTAACACCGGCCAGGGCCACACGTGCATTGTCTATTTCCTTAAGAAAGGCAGGTGGAGCCCACTTCCCTGCATCTCCCTCCCAACCCTTCACCCCGACAGCCCGAGAGCATAGATACAGGTCCCCTCCCCCACCAGCCACCAGGGCTCTGCACGACCCTCTGCTGCGTCCCCTCAAAGCAGCTGCCAACCAGAGTCCTGCCTGTGCTGCTGCCTAAGGCACTGAGCTTGTCCCTGCGCATTGAGTGCTGCCCCCTGCAGGCCCCACTCGGTGGTGACTCTTTGACAGCGAAGATCCCCCTCAGCTGTGAACATGTGACCGTGGCTTGTTTAGGACATTACAATGTGGAAGGCAGACATGCGGCGGAGCCTGCACCCCCTGCTCGGCTGCCAACTGAAACAGTGCCATGAATGCCCGGCTGAGAGAAGGTTCACACCAGGCGTCCAGCAGCTACCGACTGCATCTGCGCTGGGCAGGTGTCGGGGTCAGGCCCTCGGCGGGTTACTGTGCGGATCCCGCATCCCCATTCTCTGGGCTGGGATTCTCTGAATCAGGTGAGTGAAATGGGAGAACTAGACCAAGTGTTGATAACTAATTTGCATGCTGCTAGACAGGGCAGCCTATTCTCAGGGAATTTCCAGCTAAACCTGTGACTGCGGCTATGAAGGCAGCGGGTCTCGATTTCAATTATTTCCCGTCAGGAAGCTCTCACTGGAGACGCTCCCTAACCCTCCCCTGAGGAGTCACCGCCCCCCCCCCCCCACGCACCTTGCCGGCCTCCAGGTAGACGCGCAGGTGCCTCCCGGGCTGGCGGCCCACGTGCAGCAGGACCCCCGTGAGGCTCCGAGGGCGGATGCTGAAAAGGAGCTTGAATTCCGGCCCCAACGACACAGAGTTCGCTTTCAAAGGGGGAAAAAAAGAGATAAACAGTTAAAACCTCATCATTCGAGAAAAAGGATGGAGCTCTTCAGGCTCAAAGACGCCCCCTCTTCCCCACGGCTCCTCACCTAGTGTGACATGACCACCTTCCTGGGAGAAATAAATGCCTTTCTCCAAAGAGCCTGCCAAGCAGGGAGACACCCCCACGCGGGCAGAAGGCGCGTCCAGTGGTTTCGAATCCACCTGGAAGTTCCTCAGGCACCCCACGAAGCTGCTCTGGGGGAGACCCTGCGACCGAGCAGAAGAGAGAGCGAAGGCCATTACCCACAATTCCCGGAAACACGGGGGCAGCCGGTGAGGGGCAGGGCAGGGCAGGGGCAGGTGTCTGCTAAAGGCAGAGGTTGGCCCATCCTTCCTGTTTCTGAGTCAGGCAGCCCCACTGCTCCACCTGGCTCCCTGCCACAGAACCAAGAAAACCGGGTACCAGACGTCCGGTGGGCAGTCAGATCTGAAGGTGCCCCCAACCCAAGTGGCGTGTGTGCAAAGGCAGGGTGTGGGGGGTGCGGGACAAGAGCAGGAGGTGAGCGGCCCCGGTCCAGGGGGCAGAGCTGCAATGGGGGTGGGAGTTTCCGCCTCACACTCCAGACCTCGCCGTCTCTGCAGTTACAAACCCCCGAGGATTTCATGAGCTCACGTGACTGCTTAACGCAGGGCAGCTGTGGGAAAAGAGGCCCAAACATTCCACAAATAATAAAGTGTAGAAAGGTCCCCTGCACTGTTGGGCTCATCGAATGCCTGAGACTTAAAATAAGACACGGGGGGGGGGGGCAGCCCCAGTGGGTCCGGGTGGAGCCCTGTGTCTGCCCCACAGGGGCCCGGGGCCCAGGCAGGCGCCTCTGGGTTCTGTGATCCCTTAAACCAGGGGAAGGGGAACATCTGGCCCGTGGGCCCTGTAAGGCCTGAGAAATCATGGGGCCTGGCCCTGCCACGGTGTCAGGGGGAGCTAATTAAATGTGGGGCCGCACCGAGCAGGCTCATGTCCAGGCCTCGTGGCAGCCCTGAGTCAGCCCTGCAGGGCCCGCCCGTGTCTGCAGCTTTCGAGCAAGAGGCTGGATGGGAACGGGGAACGGTGCCTCTGAGGGGCTCACGGCATCAGTGGATTATTCGAAAGCCCGTCTGGGGCATGCGGGCATCCTCAGCGTCCTGTGTGAGGACACGCGGACGTAACAGAGGGCGTGTGTTTCATCTGCGGCTCTGAGCACAGCCACTCACCTTCGGCCGCCCCGACGGGGAGGATCCCAGGTAAATGGACGCCCTCGGGCTGAGGGTGACATTTCCCGGCGAACTCCCCTCCCAGGCCCTCAGACCGTCCACGACCAGGCGCCCCTTCTCCCCGTCTTGTCCGAACGCCACCTTACAAGGGAAGGAACAAGGTGATTATAGTTTTGCCTCTGACAACGGCTGCAGTACTTCACTTTGTGGTCACAGGAAATGCTTAAAAAATATTCTTCTGACCCTGGCCAGTGTTTCTCAGTGGATAGAACCTCAGCCTGAGGAATCAAGGATCCTGAGTTCAATCCCGGTCAGGGGCACATGCCCGGGTTGCAGGCTCGGTCCCCAGTGGGGGGCATGCGGGAGGCAGCCAATCAATGATTCCCTCTCATAACTGATGTTTCTATCTCTCTCCCTCTCCCTTCCTCTCTGAAATCAATAAAAATATTAAAAAATATATTTTTCTGTCCCTCAAGTAGCTTTAAAAACTCAGAGATATTTCTCCCTAGTGTTTTCATCATTATCACCACCATCATCATTTGTGATGTAACGTTAGATATTGAATAAAGTGAGCTAAAGAAGTGAGCAAAAAAAAGGTTGCTCAACAGTGAATAAAGATATAATTAATCTGGAAACACAGAAAATATAAACAACTGAAGAGGCAAAGGAACGTGAGCAGACACCCACGCAGCACGGGGACGGACAGCTGTGCGGGGCTGAGGGGGCGTCACACGCCCCTGAGCAGGGCTCCTGGGGGAGGCGCCAGGGCTGCTTCTCTTCCACCAACAGGAGCAACGTCTTAAACTCTTGGCTACAAGTCAGGGTCCCGGGCTCCAGTGAGGACTGAGCCCCTCGTGGCTGTGGGAGGCTCACTGATGGCTCCCAGCGTGTGCTCCCGCCGGCGGCGACCTCTGGCCTCTGCTGCCTACGGACCCTGGGCTCCCATGTCTGACGGGCAGCCCAACTCGAGGATATTCCCACAGAACTCCTCCCCCTCCCAGCTCAGACCTGCCCCCCCCCCCCGCCCTCGACCACATCCTCCTCCCCCCGTCCTTTCCCTCTCAGCAGAAGCTCCACCGTGGGCCTGATTACTGGTCCAAAAGCATAGGACTCGAGCCCGGCCGGCGTGGCTCAGTGGTTGAGCATCCACCTATGAACCAGGAGGTCAGGGTTCGATTCCTGGTCAGGGCACAGGCCCTGGTTGTGGGCTCGATCCCCAGTGTGGAGCATGCAGGAGGCAGCCGATCCATGAATCTCTCTCCTTATTGATGTTTCTATCTCTCTCTCCCTCTTCCTTCCTCTCTGAAATCAATAAAAATATATTAAAAACAAACAAACAAACAAAACCTAAATCATAGGACTCAGTATTGACACCTCTCTCTCCCTCTCTCTCTCTCTTGCCTCAAACTGTGTTTCTTTCCATCTGGGACGCCTGAGGGCCAGGCCAGGATGCTAGGATGGAGACGGCTCTCGGAGGGGCCTGGGCCTGGGAGGGGCCTGAAGGAGGGAGATGCCCAGGGGCTGGGGGGTACTCAGGAGGCAGAGGGACTGAGGCAGAGAGCAAAGCCCACCTGGCGTTTAGGAGGACACCCAGGTGCAATGTGCAGCCTCTCGCTGAGGTCCCCGCCCAGCCCGGCCTCACTGGGTGCCACGCCCAGCCCGGCCCCACTGGGTGCCACGCCCGGCCCGGCCTCACTGTGTGCCACGCCCGGCCCGGCCTCACTGGGTGCCATGCCCGGCCCAGCCCCACTGGGTGCCATGCCCGGCCCGGCCTCACTGTGTGCCACGCCCGGCCCGGCCTCACTGGGTGCCATGCCCAGCCCAGCCCCACTGGGTGCCATGCCCGGCCCGGCCTCACCGTGTGCCACTGCCCGTCATCGTACTTCTCTTTGCTCCTGAGCCTCAGTTTCTTCCCTCCTGCGCCCAAAGCGAAGACGAGCCGCCCCTTGGAGAGGTAAAGGGCCATGAAGGAGGCCTGGGAGCCCGTGTGGAACACCAGCCCGCCGGGGGCAGCTGTCTGCACGTCCATGGAGAACTGTGACCTGGGGAGGAAGCAGGCAAGGAGGGAAGCAGAGGTTCCAAGTGCTTCTCCAGATCTTCGAAGCTGGGGGGGGGGGGGGGGAGGAGCTGGCCCCACCCCATCGTTTCAATGAGTGAACTGAGGCACGCCGACGAAATGGCCGCCTCTCTGTGCTGTGCAATCCCTCACTGAGGGGGGACACGTGTGGAAGCCCCACCGTAGTGTAGCTGGTGGCGTGCGTCCCGCACACGCGAGGAGGACGTGGAAAAAACCCACACTGCTCACTCCTCTTCGCTTTCCAATACTGTGAGGCGGAGCCCACACCTAAATGCACTTTAATTCCTCAAATTAGCAAGTTCCTTGAGGGGAATGCTCTTCAAAAAGAACAAGAAATCTCTATATTTGCTCAATGAAACCAGCCAGCTGGCACACCGCTCGGTGTTCCCCGGTGTCTGCGTTCGGTGGAGGTTTGGAAAGTGGGGGGAGCCAATCTCAGGCGGGAGGCAGACCGAGCTGTGTTCCAGCGCTTAACGCCTGTGGGCTGGTGAGAGCCGGGGCCCGTGCACACGGGGACTGCTTCCTACTGCAGCTCTCCCTCAGGAAGCCTGCCTGCACCCCAAAAGGCCTGCCTCTCGGCCTGAGGCGCTCCCTGCCCCTCCCCATCCCTCTCCTTCCTCCCCTTTCAGGGGGCAGCGGGCCCAGCCCAGCTAAGGCCCCCCTGGCTGCTCCTGCCCCCCATTTCCCTACAGGAACAGTCTGTCTCCTGCCCATCTGATCCACGGGGACACCCCCAGCCTGCAGGGTCTGAGTGGCCGGCCCTGGGCTCACAGCGGATAGGGGCCAAGCTGGGCGGACAGCAGGTCTTTGGACCCCGGACACTGCTCCTACAGGTGAGTCACAAAGGAACTGTGGCGCCTTTTCTTCAGGCTCCTTCCCATCCCATGAAACGACAACCCTGGCTCTCCCACATTCGTTCCCGACGTAATTAACGTCTCTCTCAACCCTTCTTCCCCAGAAAGATGCAACTCGTGAGCACAGCACGGCCAAATGTGTCTGTGAAAATGACCCTTCGGGCACGGAGTCTCCCGACAATAACGGTTGCCCTCTGGCTACAGGGCGGGGAGAACGGCGATTGATCACAGACTGGACAGCAGCCTGGGGAGCATGATCAGCCCACCGTTAGGGCCCTGTCGATTCTAACCCAGAGCCCAGCTGACCGGCTCAGCCTCCAAGCAGCGCACATGCACACACACGCACACGAACGCACACACACGTGCACATATACACACCTACACACATGTGCACACATGAACACACATGCACACACATGCTCTCCGGCTGTGGGTGGGAGCCGCTTGGCAGCCCCACTTGTGCAGCCTGCACCGCCCTCACAGGAGGGGTGGTGCCACCGTCATGGGGGATAGGCACCTAGGGCCATGCCTTCGAGCTGCCCCAGGTAAAGTCACAGGGCCGGGTTCTGAGCTGGCGTGGGGGCAGGAAAGTGAAATCATACCTGGGTTTCAGCAACTCCGGGGGCAGCGTGAATCGCAAGTGGCTGGTGGGACTGTCCCCAAACCTGAGGGCTCCGGGCTGGGCCTGGGTGCCAGGCGGTGGGGGGCAGGCCTGAGCGCTCTGCCCCACGGGCATGCTCCCTGGAGAGGCCCCGGGTGAGTCCTGAAGGGGCTGTGGGAAGAAGCACAGAATGAGAATTATCCGGGGAGAAGGAAGCACCCCTCTGCTAAGTGCCCCGCCAGCTCTCACTCTGGGTCCTGAGAGGAACTCAGCAGATGGGCTGGCCCCTGGGGAGGAGGGTGATTCCGGGTCCACAGGAGCCGCTCGCTCTCCTGCTGCTGCCCCTGAGCCGGTGCCACCCAGAGCCCCTCCCCCAGAGCCAGCGTTTGGCCGGCAGCAGCCAGGCCTGCACAGCCCGTCCCTGGGCCAGGGCTGCCACCTGCCACCTCCCCTGGGCAGAGGGAGGGAGGAGGGCAGGAGACGGGTGGGGCCACAGCCGGTCCCCACGCTCCTCAGAGCTGGACACGCACAGCAGTTGAGCTGGATGGTGCTGTGAACTTCTGAGTGGGACTGAGCTGTTTGTTGTTGTTGTTTTTTAATGTAAATTCTTTGTTGTTTAAAGTCATACATATGCCCCCTCTTTCCTCCATTGACCTCTCCCCGCTGCTCCCACCCCAGCACATGCCCTCGTGGGACTGAGATTTAGTGCAGAAAACAACCATAATTAGTATCAAATGTCGCTAAAAAACTGTTGGAGGGAACCAAGACTCCCAGCCCCCAACCCCTTTCTCTGCTGCAAAGTCCGGATCGCAAGGCCCTGTCCATGCCTTTTCCAAGGACTGGAGTTCAGCGGGGACCCCATTCTTCACAGCGAACGGGGTTCATCTTGCTAGGGGTTGTCCAGGAGTGAACACGTGACCCCTCCTGGCCCTCCACTGAGCAGGAGAGTCAGGGTCACGGGGGATCTCACCCTCGATGAGCGGAGAGAGTCACAGCTTCCCTCATTCTCCTTCCCTCCTAACACTCATCCTGTCCTCTCTCCAGAAGCCACCCCCATTCATCCCGCAACCAGAGGGGATGCCTCAGGATGACAGGAACGCCTGCCTCTCCCTTGCCACCCACATTCAATCGTTATGTCCTATGTTGTCTGTCCCTTAAATAGCTTTGGATCCATTTCCTCTGTGTCTCCACCACCGCTGTGCTAATTTAATGTCGGGTCATGTTCAGCCTCGCAGAACAAAAATCAGTACATGGCCCTGGCTGGTTTGCTCAGTGGATAGAGCGTCCGCCTGCGGACTGAAGGGTCCCAGGTTTGATTTTGATCAAGGGCACATGCCTGGGTTGTGGGCTTGATATCCAGTAGGGGGCGTGCAGGAGGCAGCCGATCAATGATTCTCTCTCATCATTGATGTTTCCATCTCTCTCTCCCTCTCCCTTCCTCTCTGAAATCAATAAAAACATATTTAAAAAAATAAAAAATTAAAAAGAAAACCTCTTTTACCTTTTGGCATAATCCAGCTGTTGATGACTCATCAAATCCACTTCCAGAGGCACCGACCACCGTGAGGTCATGTGACCCCCCTCCCCCCTCCCAAGTCTCCTACCCCTCCTGCCCCTCCCCCAACACCTCCCAGGATGAGGTCGGACACTCACCTGGTTGATGTCGAAAGACTGGGCTCTGCTCAGCCTGGTGGAACCTTTCAGCAACATGAGGAACGGTGGTTTGTTCAGGCTGCAGCCTCCCAGGGACACGTCTCTCTTGGAAGACTTAGCGGTCAAGTCCAGGACTTGGGGGCTCTGTGATGACCTGGGATGAGGGCAGGAAAGAGCTGCTGCCAAACTCGGACACGTGGAGGGAGGGAGGCACCTGGCAGGGGGCGGGGCTCCAAGCCACACACTCTCACTGTCCCGGTTCTGGGCAGCCTTTCACCCACCTGTACCTCCTACCTTTATTAACTAATTTATATTGACTTCAGAGAGGAAGGGAGAGGGAGGGAGAGATAGAAACGTCAATGCTGAGAGAGAATCATGGATCGCCTGCCTCCTGCACGCCCCACAATGGGGATCGAGCCTGCAACCTGGGCATGTGCCCTGACCGGAATCGAACCCGGGACCTTTCAGTCCACGGCCCGATGCTCTATCAATGGAGCGAAACCGGTTAGGGCAAGGAAGTCATTTTTTTAAAGTTTGTGGGAATCTGACTCCCTAACCCACCAGGGGCAGGTCCTCTGCGACGCAGGCCGCTGGATCGTACAGAGAAAAGGGCACGCACCTCTGGATGAACACGTTGCTGATGCAGCCCTCAAAGTCACTCCCGCCCAGACGCAGGGGCCTCTGGGAACTGGGGGAGCCTGGCAGCCTCTGGTCACTTTTCAGCAGCTGGTCGTCGACGAGCAGCCGGAGCCTGAAGGGCAGAAAAGCAGAACAAGGTGAGACGTGCTGGGAGAGAAGGCCGTCGCCTCGCGGCAGCTTCCTGTCTTCAGTTCAGACTCAGTGTCTGCGTAAAATAACGCGTTAAACTAGACTTGTTTTTAAAGAGCATTGACATCTGTTTCTTGTATTTCTTCTGCACCTATTTTTTTAAAAATATATTTTATTGATTTTTTACAGAGAGGAAGGGAGAGGGATAGAGAGTTAGAAACATCAATGAGAGAGAAACATCGATCAGCTGCCTCCTGCACACCTCCCACTGGGGATGTGCCCGAAACCAAGGTACATGCCCTTGACTGGAATCGAACCTGGGACCCTTCAGTCCGCAGGCCGACGCTCTATCCATTGAGCCAAACCAGTTAGGGCTGCACCTATTTTTATTAAAGCTTCTACACATACAGGAAGTGCATGCATCATAAGCGGACAGCTCAATGGGTTTTTCCAATGTGAATACACCAATGTCCCTGGCACCCCAATAAAGAACTGACCAGCACCCCAATCGGAGCTGACCAATACCCCAATCAGAGCTGACCAGCACCCCAATCGGAGCTGACCAATACCCCAATCAGAGCTGACCAGCACCCCAATAAAGAACTGACCAGCACCCCAGGAACTGTGCTGTCACAGAAAGCTACAGAACTTCCTTTCTCGTGACTCCCATTTTATCCTTCCATTTTGAATGTACCACAATTTATTTATCCATCCAATGCTGATTAATTTTTAATGAGGAAATTGACATAGAACCAGGAAGAAGGCCGGCACTTACTAGTAAAATAGCCTCAGCCTTAAGGACAAATGGTTCACAAGGAAGGGTGCGGGAAGGTCCCAGGAGACTAAGGAAAGTCCGATTCTCGGAGCTCTGGCAGGCGGGCCACCCACTCACCCAGCGCTGTCGCTCATCACAGACACGTGGTGCAGGGAGCCATCCGAGTACTTCCCCTGAGACTTAAAAATCGGGCGGCTGCTGTCCCTGGTGCTGACTTCAATGTGCCCATCTTCCAGGGAGACCTGCAGGCTGCTTGTCTGAAACCATCGTAGAATATACCCATCAAGGCAATGAATTTACTTAAGGATTATACATGTATCAATACTGAATTTATTATGAAAACTATGTATAGCCCGGCATGGCTCAGTGGTTGAGCATCGACCTATGAACCAAGAGGTCACAGTTCCATGCCCGGTCAGGGCACATGCCCAGTTTCAGGCTCCATCCCCAGTGTGGGGCGTGCAGGAGGCAGCCAGTTGATGCTGATGTTTCTCTCTCACTGATGTTTCTATCTCGCCATCCCTCTCCCTTCCTCTCTCTCTAAAATCAATAAAAACCTATTTTAAAAAACTATGTATAAAAACAGGGTGTTTTGACCCAAATGTTTTGATTTTGTTATTTTGATCTAAAGACTATTTTTAAATATTTTAACTCCAGGTTTATGAATATAAGCATCTTATGCAAATTATTTCAACACTGATGAATTTATCAAAAGCATTTTATGGGTCTACATTCATAAACCAATTTAATTTCTCCATCAATTACACAAAACAGTTAAATCATTTCTAAATTTTTCTATTTTCACTTTCATTCTGCTAAAGTTATTTTCATCAGATCCATTCTCTTGTAAATAAACTCTAGAATAAAGGGTGAATTAATCTTTTTCTTCATGTGATTAGAACAATGATCTTTTCAGTCATTATACATTTTTTTATTTTCTGGTCACAATTTCTAGGAATTTCAATTTTCCAATGTCAAACTGCAGATCTAAATTCCGGCAAGATGATTTAATTTTTTCTGTCAATTCTTAATAAAAAAAATATGTGTAGTTTTAGCAGCTGTCACTTTAATTTTGTTGACCTTTTCTCTGCCAAGTACAATTTTGTAGTTTCCAGCAAGATGTAATTCTTCAGTGACTTTTAATCTAAGCTGAGTGTGTGCTGTAGCTACGCCAGTTCCATCATGCTGGTTTTTCTTCAGTTGGAAATATTCATTGTGACCAGATGAAAGAATGCTAATTGGTAGGCGTTTCTTAGGTAACCACGTAGGAGCTGAGGGCCACGTTCCCAGGCTATTCCTCGGGTTCCTGTGCTGCCCAGGACTGATCTCATCGCTACTGAGCCAGTTCCTCTGCCATCTGCTTCTGAGCGTCTTGTACATTGTGTTCTCAGTGTCCCTAGCTCAGCAGAAGAAACAAGTGTTGGTGTCAAAAGAGTGGATCAAAGCATCCTGTTTTGATGGAAGAGCCATTCTCACAATCTAAATGTTAGCATGTGCTTCTTTAGTGCTGGTTTTAAAAAAAAATTGATATCAGAGAGAGAAAGGGAGAGGGAGATAGAAACATCAATGATGAGAGAGACTCATTGATCAGCTGCCTCTTGCACGCCCCCTACTGGGGATTGAGCCTGCAACCCCGGCATGTGCCCTGACTGGGAATTGAACCGTGACCTCCTGGTTCATAGGTCGATGCTCAACCACTGGGCTACGCCGGCAGAGCTTTAGCACTAGTTTTTGCAAAAAGGATCTCTAAAGGCCGATGGGCAAAGAGGTGAAGAGAGGAAAGGCTTTCTACTAGGACAGGCACAGAGGCAGCCGCCACCCTTCCCATCAGCAGGTCCCAGGGGTCCGCTGTGTGCGCTGGAGTCCCGAGGAGCAGTCCCAGAACGGCAGCGGCTACTGCTACTTCGCTTTAGACCCCACGGGTCCCACAGGGAGGTTTCTGCGTGGCACTGGCTGACTTCTGCGCCTGCGGAACTGCACCAGCTGAGTCCCCTCAGGGCACAGAGGGCGCCTCCTTGTGGAAGACAGTGGCCGTGGCTCTGTTGTACATGAACAAAGAGCCAAGACCGGCTTTTCTCCCACTTCCCAGGTGCCAAAGTGTCCAATTAGCTGCTGCAAAAACGAAGAGCCACCTTTCATGAATTCAAAAGGAATAGTGGGGGGACACTCTGATTTTCCCCCTAGACCGAAAACGTTAAGCTACATTATCACTTATAACAGTGATAATCCACCTCGACCCAAAGAAAAAATAAAAAAAGAATGAAAACCAAGCCCACGGATACACACAGATCCAATTCGGTGAACTATAATGTACTTTCTAAACCTGATTTCCTCTCGGACCTACCCCCTTGGAGGTTGAGCTACACAGTGGCATTTGCCATGGGACAATAGATGAAACGCCCAACTAATTTACATTCAAAATCTCTCTGTTGTTTCTGACGTCAAACCTCAAGTCAAGTTCAAAGCGTGTGCAGTATTCACACAACGTTCCGTACCCCGGCCGGATGCTGCAGCAGGACGCCACTGGGCTGGAAGGTCTGAAACCCAAAGGAGGCCTGGAACTGGCTGGGCAGCGGGAGGTCCAAGTGGGTGAAGCTCATCTGTCCTCCCCTGGAGAACGAGGCGGAGCGCACGAGCTGGAATGCAAACACGGGTGGGTTACGGGCATGGGAACCGTACTCCGTGCCCCTCCAGAGAGCTTGCTTTTCTGAGTGACGACGTATCAGTCATCGGCAGGGCTGTGTGAGTGGGTGGTGTCCCTCCTGTCCTATGAATTTCATATGCAAACCTGAGGCGGCTTTGCAAGTCTGTGGGGAGTGCATATGAACGAGCCAGGCCTCACTAGGCCACGTGCTACCAGAAAAGGGTCCAAAGTTGACGTGGCCATGGGTCCCAAACACTGGGCTGGCTGGGCGCACTCCCTTGTAAGGTTTCGGACTCTTCACTCACCTTCCAGTCCTCCGAGCACTTCTTGGTCACGCCCACGATGTCGTTCAGCCTGACCACGCCGCTGGTCTTCTTCAGGTTCTTCATGCAGCCTCGGAAAGCAGGCGTCGAAATGTTAAACCTGATTTGGAACACAATCGAGCACAGGGATGTACCGGAACAGGCCAACCCGAGAACCAGCTGCAACGCTGCCTCTGCCACTCCTCACCCAGAAACAAGGGTGAACTTCAGGGTTATCTGTTCTCTGGGGATTTTTATAAAGCTACTCATTCCGTGATGCCGGACAACCCACTTCCTTTCCGTGTGATTCTGCATTCTCAGCTTTAGAAATGAGCACAGTCGCCCCGGCTGGCGTGGCTCAGTGGTTGAGGGTTGACCTATGAACCAGAGGTCGCCGGTTTGATTCCCAGTCAGGGCACATGCCTGGTTGTGGGCTGGATCCCCAGTAGGGGGCCTGCAGGAGGCAGCCAATTGATGTTGATGTTTCTCTGTCATCGATGTTTCTCTCTCTCTCCCTCTCCTTTCCTCTTTCTCTAAAAATCAATAAAAGCATATTTTTAAAAATAATCACAATAGTGTTGACAGAAAAATAGCCAGTGTCCCCAAAAGGGAAAGAGACAGAGATAAACCATATCTAGAATTGCTCCCTTTCTCACCTCCCCCAGGAGTCATGGCAGTGCATGGTGAATAGAAGTATATTAATAAATCAAGATATTGGAAATATTAAGAAATGTATATTAATAACTTCCTAAGTAAGTAGTTCGTTGGAGCCAGGCACGCTCTAGAAAGCTTTATGCTCTCTTCTCCTGTCCACTTCTACGCTAAACGCAGAAGAAAGGAACTGTTACTTTTGGTTCCAAACAAGTGTGAAGGCTGTGGCTCGGCACTGAGCCGATGCCAAGCTGAACATCGGAAAGCACTGTCCGGTCTGACGCTGCATCTGCCACCTCGTAACTGTGCTGGACAAGGGGTTGTTGTGCGGATTAAACACGCGGATGCACAGGAGGCGCCCAGAGCCATGTGGGGCTCGTGGCCATGAATGCCCAGGAGGTGTTCCCCAGAGGTAAGATGGTGCTGTTCTAGGGCTGCGGGCTCTGGAGCCGGGCCGCCTGGGTGCAAGTCCGGTCTCTGCTGCCTGGGCAGCGACATCACTTCTCTAGCCTCTGTTTCCTCATTTATACAATGGGAACTTTAATCTGTTTCCTGGGGTTGTTCAAATGAGTTAATATGTGTGACCCCCTCAATTGCTGCTTGGTACAGAGCAGGTGTAAGGACAGAAAAAAAGGCCTCTCTCTTTTTTTTGTTCATCCTCACCCAGTGATATTTTTCCATTGATCCTTCAGAGAGAGTAGAAGAGAGAGGGAAAGACAGAGAGAAACATCAATGTGAAAGAAACACATCCATTGGTTGGCTCCTGCACACGTCCCGACCAGGGCCCAGGCCGAGGGGGAGCCTGCAACCCAGGCAAGTGCCCTTGACCGGAATCGAACTTGGGACCCGTTGGTCTGCAGACCAATGCTCTATCCACTGAGCCACACTGGCCAGGGCTCCTCTCTTTTTCTTTGCTGTAACCTTCTCGTTTATGAAGAGCACATGGTAATAAACTCCAAGATTGTTAGCCCCTCCAGTTCAAACAGCTCCTCTGTTCAAAACTGCAGGACAAGCTAAGCTATTTTTGAGGTTAAATTCTTGCATCCCCCTCCTCCCTGCTGTTTGCACAACTCAGGGATAATTCCCACCAAGGAGTCTCTAGTTGGCAGAAAGTTCCCTTCCCCACCCCCTTCAAACAAGCCTCTTGAACTCCATGACTTCTGCTCTAAGCTTGTTTTACAGGCTCGGGGAAAACACTGAGAAGATGCTGCCCTAGGACATCTGCTGGACTGTCTCCTGAAAAGCAAACAATCTGTAATCTGTCAAGGCAACCCCCTGATGACTGCTCAACTTCAGCCCCGAGTCCTCCTCCCTTCCCTGTCGCTTAGCAACAGCCGGGACTTAAAAGGGGAAGCTGCCCTGTGTCTCTTGCCCTGTGCTGATTAGCAATGCAGGGCCTTCCCCTTCCTAGAAGGTAACAGACACTTCCCGTCTACATCTCTTCTTTCAGTTGTGAATCCTTTCACAGCCCATGTCACCGGCCAAACCCTAACAGCAGGGACTGACTAGGCAGGTAGACTCAGCGACGACCCGGTGGGAGCGCAATCGTTTGACTAGAGCCACTTCTGAAGCCGCTCTTTCCACGCGGCGTTTCCTGCCATTCGGCTTCTGAAGCTGGATTCCCATAAAACATGAGCACACAGGAGCCAGCTGAAGTCCAGGCAAATATTTGTGTTTCTTAAACAAATGATGAAGCAGAGAACCACAGAGTCGATCTCATTGCGAATCCCTCAGGCAGCTCACTTCTCTAAGGGGCAGCGTGTCTGCGTTCATTCTTATTCAGTTCATTACAAGCTGTTTAGCGGCATGCAATATGCATAAAATTAAATTTCATTACAGGAAAAAGAAGAAATGAATCCTCAGTGGAACTGCAGCCCGAGCTTAATTATCTTATAAAGACGGCTTTTTGCCTCCCAAGGGGAGGAAGGTTCGAATGGACTCCTGGGGCTTGTCTATTTATACATCCAGACCCATCCTCTCTTGCATTTCAGCATTTTAGACCCGTCAACATCTCCTGATGCCCTGCTTTTTCTTTAAATATTCAGAGGTTACATAGGTTACCTGCCATGATCTACAAGGTTTCTTCCAGTTCAAAAAATCTAAGGAGTAAAGAAATTCACTCAAACTCCATTAAAGTGCTAAGATTTCTCTGCATTTTTGTCTTTGGGGCCAACCTGACAACTTTAAACCGAAGGTTAGTGCCTCCTTACTAAGGACGGATAACACCTTATAAGTCATATCTCCTTCCAACAGATGGATGAATCAGAAAAGTGTCAACTGGCCTCAGATCACGAATGAAAGTCTCATAATCCAGTCTCTGGGGCTCGCTGAGTCAGAGGCTGCACTCACCCTTCAGGTGTCTCCTCCGTACATGCCATCAGCTCCCTCACACCCTTTAGGAGGATGTCAACAAGATGGGAAAGCTTTTTAAAGTACATTCTCAACGCGTCTTTTTCTCATTCCGATCAAGCTTTACTTCTTTACAAATGAACTTAATTCATTCATGTGCTCATTAGTCTGAGAATAGGTGTGCCCCTATTTCGCACTCAATACATAGGCAGGGGGTGGGAACACAGATGTGCCTTATGTTCTTTTTAAGAATATTTTTGATTGATTTCAGAAAGGAAGGGAAGGAGGGAAGAAGGGAGAGAGAGAGAGAGAGAGAGAGAGAGAGAGAGAGAGAGAGAGACATCAATGATGAACATAGAAGCATCGAAAAAACCATCAAACCTCAGAGGGAATGCAGGGAAGGTTGGAGGGCTGGAGGTGGTGATAAGAGATCAACCAAAAGACTTGTATTCATGCATATGAGCATGACGAATGGCCACAGACAGTAGGGGGGTGAGGGTCTGTGCTGGGGGGGCAGGAGTGGGCTGGGAGAGGCCAATGGAAGAAAAGGAGACATATATAACACTTTCAACAAAAAAGAATTTAAAAAAAAGGAAACATCATTGATGAGAGAGAATCATTGATTGGCTGCCTCCAACATGCCCCCTATTTGGAATAGAGCATGCAACCCGGGCATGTACCCTGACTGGGAATTGAACCGTGACCTCCTGGTTCATAGGTCGACGCTCAACCACTGAGCCACGCCGGCCGGGGATGCCTTACGTTCTTGAGACGCTTCCCAAAGGCAGCGCCCCAACTCCCAGCACTGCCTGTGGGCACGGGACGCCTGGGCCCTCACACGACCTTTAAGGGCCCAGCGCCACCGCCTCCATTGTAATGGGCGGCACTGGCACCCCCTGCACTCTTGAGCTTTCTCTCCCCCAAGAATGGCAATGGGGGTGGCACACAGGTCTCCTACCCCCCCCCTTCAAATGGCCAGTCCCATCACCCAGTGTTTAGAGCCTGTTTTACCCCGTGGCCTAACACTGTCAGTACTGAAAAGCTAACTCTGTGGTTATCGGTTCCTAGAATTAAAAAGGCAAACAAATCAGGAGCAACCAAACCCGAGAGGTAATCTGCTTCCTTAAAAAAACCCTCTTACCTTTCCCTGATGGAGAGTGGGATGCCTCCCAGATAGTACGTGCTGAAATCAAATATTTCTCCTCCAATCTCAATGCTTTGGGAATTCCCCACACTTATCCTTATAAGTTTCCGGGATTTTATAATTTTGATCTGAATCTGAAATAAACGAGAGGTGAGTCAGCCAGCAACGAGGAAAAGGAACCCCATTCGCGGTGCTTCAGGGCTATTGTGGTCTTGTCTTCCTTCAGATTCATGACACACACAGTCCGGAGACTGTCGCATAAACTAGACTATGAAAGCATTTTAATAAAGATGTTGGAAGTGAGTCGTGTTTTATATATGCCACATACACGGCCTATATTTCATGCCCAAATGTCGACATTTTAAAGGGACGTGCCGCTCAGTGAACAAGTGTGTGTGTGTCCCCCGACATAAGAGAGAAGAGCCTGGGGTGCTGACTTCACTGTGAGGACTGGGGACATTAAGGATCCAGGGAACAGACTCGGGGGACATACCGAGTGGTCTTTCCCGTTGCTGATGACTTCTCGGATCCCCTTTTCTTTGGGCGGGTCTGCGTCCAGCTTGTACCGCACCAGGAGGCTGCCGTCCTCGATGTTGAGGGAGATGAAGCGGCTCTAGAGCAAGGAGACAGCGCCCATTACAGGACTCTGTGTTTAGGGAGATGAGGACCCTCGAGCCAGGATCCACGCCGATGACCAGGAGACGCGATAGAGGAAGGGCTGAGCTGGCACTCAAGTCCTCTAAGTCCCGGCTGCTCTCAGCCAGCTGCCTCCTTGGTTGAAGGGACAACAGTGCTGCAAGGCCAGCTCCCGGCTGGGCCTGGGGGCTGCACGCTGAGTCTCGTCAAGCACCGTGTGTGGTGGTCGGCACACAGGAGGGAACAGGAAACACTAGTCTAGCTGCCATGACCCTTCCCAGCGACCATGACCAGAGTGTGAAAATGGGAACGGAAAGACCCAGCTCATGACACCACGTGAACACGTGGCTGCCTCTGGGAAGGGGTCTGGCCTTCCCTAAGCCCCAGCGTTGGCCACCGTCTGGCTTCTGCCTCGTTACTGCATCTCAGTCTCATTTGCTGGCTCAGCCCCCTTACCTCCCGTTTCAATGTGGGGGTTCTTTGGGGATCCCGCCACTTCTCTGTCTCATGATCTCAGACACACCTGTGCTCCGATTCAGGTGTGCCCGTGGGCCCAGACGTCTCCTCCAGCCTGGACCTGTCTGCACCCACGGGCCTGCGCACCTGCTTCCTCCCCTTCTTGCTGCAAGGCCTCCCGGAAACCCAAACCCAGAATCTCTCTAACAGGACTCCCACCCACATGCCTCCCACCCGCTGCCGAGCCGTCTCCGCCCTCACGCTGCTCCCTCTCCGTTCCCTCTCTCACTTCTTATCATGTGAGCCAGCCATACACCCGGGAGCCATTCTTGACTCTTCCCTCTCTCCCAGCCAATCCAATCTGGTCAGTCCCACCATTTCTTAGCTCTCTTCCCCTGTCAGGCCTCCTGGTCGCAACCACAGCTCCTTCAGCTGACTGCACAGCGATAATGTGCTGTCCCCGCCATGCCCACACTGTCCCCATGCCCACGCTGTCCCTCATGCCCACGCTGTCCCCATGCCCACGCTGTCCCCATGCCCATGCTATCTCCCCATGCCCACACTGTGCCCTTGTGAATCCGTGTTCCACTCTGCAGCCAACGTGGTCAGTGCGAGCAGGTTGCTCTCCTCTCTCAGGATAAAGCTGACTCCCCACCAGGTGCTCTGAAGCTCTGACCACGCGTCAGGTCCATTCGTCTGTGGTCCCTCTGGCTCTCTGTGTCCCAGCCACATGGGCAGCCATCGCTCCCCCAGGGCCCCCGGCCCTGCCCATGTCTGGGCCTTCTTCCTGCTCCTCCCCCACACGCGTCACCCTCCTGCCTCTCCCCTTTGCACGCTGCCCTCTCCTTGTCCTCCGGGTCTCAGAGTAAGTGTCCTTTGTTCAAGAAAGTCTATTCTGTGACACATCCTCATGTCACGCCCATCGTTCCCTCTCTATGGCTCATCACCCTTGTGATGATGTCATTAACCCACCCACTAGCAGGCGCGTGTTTCCTATTTGTCTTCCCACAGCACCCGAGGTCCCTGCGGGCAGCAAGCATGTTGGTTGGGTCCGTGGGCGTCCGCACCGTGTGTCAGGCATGTTGGTCGGGCCCGCTGGCGTCCACACCGTGTGTCAGGCTGTACCCGGGCCGGCTGTGTCCTCGGAGGAGAGATGAGCCCGGGGTTCCCCGTGGGCTTGCGTTTGCTCTTGCACTAACCCTGTTGGTCTGAAGCCTCGCACTGAAGGCTTCAGAGTCCGTCTCTGAGAGAAAAGTCAGCCCCAGCTGGACCCCCAACCTGCCCTGGGGAGCCAGTCGGGGTCCTCTCACTCATAAATAACCTCAACTCACGGACAGGAAGGAGCTAGCCTGCCTACAGCAGCCTCTAGATCACGCTCCTATCTGGCTGCTGACGGCACCTGGTAAGTTCCTTCTAATACGATGAGCAGTGTTTCAGGGTCTTGGTCTCAAAGGCCTTCACGCTGTAGCACAGAGGACCCTGCTTTGGGACACAGCCGCCTGGCCCTGAGCACGCGGTGGACTCCCCGGCTCTGCATCTCCAGGCAGGGCAGGGCCTTCCCGATCCATCAGCCTTGGCATCTCCCAGGGGGGTCCAGACCAACCCCAGAGAGAAGAGTCGGGCCAGGGTCTGTGGACCGCCCCCCCCTTCAGGGAGAAGTGCCCTGATGAATCCACATTCTTAGCCTGAGATCCCCATTTCTCCAGAAATGCTACCTGATGGAGCAACGACAGAAGGCTCTTCACAGGCCAGACAACTCCAGCCCACCCACCAGCAGGTGGCGCTAAGGTCACCTGTAGAGTGTAGAGCATCGCCTTGGGCTCTTCTAGACCAGGAGACTAAGGAATGGCCTCTAGGGGTCTCAGCTACTTGATACGAGAGATGCTATCAAGTCCTGGATAGTCCAGGGTCAGGTTGATGAAGACAACCCCACACGGCCTGCAGGAGTCGGACCAAGATGCAAATAGTCTAGCTCCCAGAGACTCAGGAGGTCTTCACATTTTCTATGCAAAGTAAATTATTAGGCAAATAGTGGTTCCCAAAGAATGAAATTGACGGTGAGAATCAAATGGGAAAAGGAGTGACCTCTCCCACATTTTGGTAGCGTGTTCTCAGGTTCCTGATTACTTGCCTTATTACGACACACCTTCCCACAACCAGAGAAAGCAGGACTGGGCCACGGGAGAGGACGCAGGTCACATGTGCACCTGGTCTTTCAGAGCGAGTTGGCTGTTTATAATAACCAGGTACCCCAGGTTGCTCCATGGAATGGACATACTTGCTAGTAGTTAGATGTTTGTTATAAATCACCTGGTTTTCTGCGAAGAACAGCAACCCTCTGTCCACAGTGGTCTGAACAACCTGGCTGAAGGTTGGGAAGGGAGCGTGTGGCAGAGTTGGAATTCGAGCATAGCCTGTGCCTTCAAAGTAATTCTTGTCTGACTCCTCCTTCCTCCTGTAACACCAACGAGCACAAGTGAGAACACAGCAGCGAAGGGTGATCGGCAAGTGTGTTTATTAGTAGGAGGTGCTGCTGCCTGGGGAATGGAGCCAACACATGCAATCTAGTCGTCAAGCTTTTTTAAAGAAGAGGAAACACCTTTAAAATGCTAAAACAGCCAGCATTTCTCCTGGAGGTACTCTTATAGCCTATATAATAAAGCAGTAATATGCAAATTGACTGTCACGCCCTTGCACAAGATGGCCACCCCCATGTAGTCAAAGATGGCCAGCAGGGGAGGGCAGTTAGGCGTCGATCAGGCTGGCAGGGGATTGGTTAGGGGGTGATCAGGCTGGCAGGCAGAAGCAGTTAGGGGCAATCAGGCAGGCAGGCAGGTGAGCGTTTGGGAACCAGCAGTCCTGGATTGTGAAAGGATGTCCGACTGCCGGTTTAGGCCCACAGTCGGACATCCCCTGAGGGGGCCCAGATTGGAGAGAGTGCAGGCTGGGCTGAGGCCCCCCCCCCACAGTGCACGAATTTCATGCACGGGGCCTCTAGTCTTATGATAATTAAACACCAGCTCAGTAAAGATAATATTCAGGAGTCCCTTTGGAAATATCTACTTAGGAACAGCTTGAAAGGTACAAAAACTATTAACATGAAATACAGTAATTTTGTTCTGAGTAATAAAAACTCAGTCTGTTCCATGTTAGAATATTCCAAACCCTTTTAACTAGAGGGCAGGAAGGTCAGGAGCTCCAGGCAGAATTTCCATGAGGTCCAGGTGTCAGTGTACCTAGAAAGTCACGGTGTGCTTTGTGGGCCACTTTTTTTTTTAAATTTACAGTAAATATATACTTTTGTGCCTAAATCAGGCCCCATCCTACATGGAACATTTTGGGGTAGGAGGCACCAAAAATGTTTTAAAAAATATTTATTTTTAAAGCAAGAAAACTGATCAACCTAACGTATTACACAGATGGAGAAAAAAGTCTACTGGTTTTGGATTTTAGGGACGGCCTAGCATGGTGCCTACCAGCATCCCTGAAGAACCGCTGGCCCAAAGCAGCCTGTGACACCAACAGCAAGTTGTACATGTACAATACCTGCAAGTCATAGAGATCACAGTGACAGAGACACGGCTTCGAGGCCTTCATTACCTTTTACAAGGCTCCACTTGGGTGGTATTAAGGTTGAAAGTTTCTTTGAAGTTGTACAAGCTCAGGACATTCTCATTGAGGTCATCCAACTCAATACAGCCTTTGTACGGGGGGAACCTCAGTCTTCCAGGGAGCTGACGAGAACGGAACAAAACGTCAACTCACTGAGCAAAGGACAACGGTCAGGCTGACCAAGAAAGAGTAAGAACCTGGCACTTTTCGCCATCCACAGAGCAACAGGAGTTAAGAATGTGGACCCTGGCGCCAATGCCCCGGCTGTCCTGTTTAGAGCCCTATGCCCTCGGGCAAGTTACCCAACCTCTTTGTCTCAGTTTCCTCCTGTGGGAAGTGGGAATGGTAACGATGCTTTTTAAATGAATATACTGAGCATATATCACTGAGCAAGAAGTACTCCAGTGCTAGCTGTTACCCCTGGGGAAGCTTCGAGAATATAAGGTTAAGGCCATCTTATATATCATTGATAAGTAGAGACAAGAGGTCATCACACCAAATAAAAGTGCCAATGCGTTCACTCGGGGAAGTAACACTTGCACTTACTGTGAAGTCAGATGGGTAGCCTCCCACATAAAACACAACGTTTTCAGGGTCCAGATCGAGGAGTGTGTTGCTGTTTCCAGCATCTATGTCGTAGAACTGAGCTGTTTCTGGTTTATTGGATGTGGCTTTTCTGGTGTAATTAAGCCTTGCAAACTGGTAGATTCTGTTTAAAAATAAAGTAGATAGCAAGTTTATGTAAAAATGTATGCAAACATGAAAAAAATCAAAGCCAAGATTCTAAAAATGGGGTTCAGCAACACGTGCAATGGAAGTTCGGGGGTAAGTCAGCTTAACAAGGAGCTGCGGCCCAGTACCTCTGGAACTTGACCCGGTCCATAACCGCCTCCTGAGTTTCACTCCTGGTCAAGGTCTGGTCCACCTGCAGCTCGGCCTCGCGGCCCCCCAGGTTGTAGACACACCTGAGCTGGCCGTCCACCATGGCCATGCCGATATAGTCCCCGGAGGCCTGGAGGCAGAAAGCCCACCTCAGAGCCTGGACACATGCATTCTCTCAGCTCCCCACCCCAAGAGAGTGCGTCTCCAGTAACTCGTGGGTTTGCACAGGGAGCCTTGGGGGCAGAACAAAGGAGGCGTCTCCTCGGGGGAGTAATACGGACAGCACACCTCACACTGCTAATGCGCGAGCTGCCTTTGCTCGCAGTGTCGTGCACTCATGTCCTACACGTGATGGTTCCATGAAGCCCTCATATTGCTGCCCTGGGCACGTGGCCGACCTTTGACCCCAGGTGTGCATGTGCTCACAGGTGCACACGGGTAAGACCCCTAGCTCTGTAGCAGGTAATAATCCTGGGCTGACGGAGGCCCCGTGCACTGTTGAGGTGGCAGAGCCTGCTGGCGCACTGGCAGTATTTCCTCCTACTGTGCCGACAGCACTGCCAGTGGGGTCACGCGCCCCAGAGCCCATATTCCTTTAATAACAGGAGACACGCCAACGCGGCACTCACGTCTTTGTTGCCGAGGTACATCACAAACATGTTCTCTGTCCCGCCGTTCTCCCCGGACTCGGGTCTTTGGAGAAACAAGGAGAGAGACGTGTATCCCTTCAGGTCGTCCAGGTCGCTGGGCAGCCGGACTTCCACGCCCGACTTCCCGTTGAACCTCATGGGGATGGCGACCTGTGAGGGCGAGACCCGGGTTAGCCGCTGTGCCAGGGGGAAAGCAGGTGCAGAGCGGCAGCTCCTGGCTTCCCAGCTACTGCTTCTAGCACAAACCACCACTCCCAAGCCGTCTGATAAGGAACAAAGCGGGTGAGGCATCCTAGCCCCGCATTAAAAAGCACGAATAGAACCAGAGACATGGAAGCATGGAACGGACTGTCAGATGTCAGAGGGAAGGAGGGTGGGAGGGGAGAGATCAACCAAAGACCTTGAATGCACGTGTGCATGACCCATGGACACAGACAATGGGGTGGTGAAGGCCTGGGCGGGGGGAGGGGGGGGAGAGGAGGGGCCGATGGGGGAAAAGGGTGAACAGGAGAAAGGCTGAGGCATCTGTGCTCCTACGACGGAACACTGCTGTCACCCCACGTCCAGAACAAGCCCGCGCTGCAGGAACTGTCCCTCCCTCCTAACAAGGTGACTGCAGCTTTCCCGTTACAGCAGCAGCAGGGCCGGGCAGCACCACACAGCACATTCTGACCACAGAACCGGCCCTGAGCTGGCGTTTACCCAGCCCGCTGTCTGCACACACTCGGGGAGAGGAGACAGTCTGGTCCCCGACACACCCGACCATCAGCGGGCTCTGGGGGAACTAACTGCCCTCCCTCGGTGAACGTGGTGACTTCTCCCAGCAGGAGCTCCGGTGCCTGCACGCGGGGCGCACCCACCTTGTTCGCCGCGTCCCTGGCCTGCTGGATTAGCTCCCGGATGTGGTCCACGTTGTCGGAGATGTTGCCCAGGGGCAACAGCTGCTGGTTGATGCTTTCAATCTTGCTCAGAAGATCAGGCAGCTTGTTGGTTAGTTTCCTTACTGTCGGTGAGATGAGGAAACGGACATTGATGAGTGTGAGCCGAGAAGGTTAAACACAGACGCTCCTGGTGACAGCATTGGTCAAGGGGTGTGTTTGGGCCCCAATGTCGAACAGGAGGACGCCCATACCTTTTCTAAACACGCCAGGGACTTTATTCTGCAGCCACATGTCAAATCATCTCTCTCGACCACTTTAGGAAAAACACATCTTGGTTTCCTAACCCTGAAGCTCAATCATGATTCATGGACCTCCCCCTCTCCTCTACAAAAGGGGAATCCGCAGCAGTGTTAATGGGTCCTGCCCGGTCCTTCTAACGAACAGAGCACCTCCTGCCTGTACTCTTTGAATTAGTTTTTCGAAACTGTGTTCTCATGTTTTAATGTCTAAGATCGTACTTGATCAGGGAGGAACTTAAAGTGACCAGAGCACAGGACGGGGAGACCATGGATCGCCTCCCTGGACCCGAACGCCCGGCACCTGAGCTGTCCGCGTCGGTGAGCGCCTGGTTGAAGTCTTCGCTGCGGGTGCTCCCGTAGGCGTCCTTAATCCTCCCCACGTCCTCCTGGATGGGGTGCAGCCCCCCGAGGACCGCGTCTGTGATGTCGTTGGCACTTCTGACCATGCTCCTGGCGCTGCTGATCATGCCGTCGATGCCATCTAACGCACAGAGACAGGGAGGGTGAGTGTCTGAGCCGCCCAGCAGGAGCGGCCGGGCGGGGGGCGGGGGCTCAGGGCACGCGGACCTCTCGTCATCCCACGAAGGTCATCACGGAAGGTGGTGACATTGGCGTGCATCGTCCCTTTCTGAACCGTCATCATTTTCAAAGTTTGCTGGAGGTTGTTCAGAGCCGGACTGATTTCTAAAGCGAAATGGAGCACGAAGAGGCAGTTACTCTGTGAAGTTTGACCCCTGAGGGTGTCAGTGGCCCTGAGGTAGCCGGGGTCTGCACAGCGTGGAGCAGACCTGCATGTAAGGGGTCCCCCACAGATGCCACCGCTTGTGCCTAGACCCCCGGCTCCGGGGTCCTTTGGTGAGAGAGGCAGGAGCAGGTCGAGGCCAGTCCAGCTCCTGGGAATCGCATGCAGAGAGGGAGAGGCTCGGACCCCGAGGGCTTCTCTCCGCGCTGTCAGGACAGACGCCCTGCTTCGGAGGAGGGGCCCCGTCCCAGCACAAAGTGCTGAGTCTGACACGGGTCGGGGCTGAATGCTCGTGCGTATTTACTTTATTTCTTAAAAAATATTTTGTTTGATTTCAGAGAGGAAGGCTGAGGGAGAGAGAGAGAGAGAGAGAGGGAGAGAGAGAAACATCCATGATGAGAGAGAATCATGGACCGGCTGCTTCCTGCATGCCCCACACTGGGGATTGAGCTCACAACCCATGCATATGCCCTTGACTGGACTCAAACCCAGAACCCTTCAGCCTGCAGGCCGACGCTCTAACCCAGGGGTCCTCAAACTTTTTAAACAGGGGGCCAGTTCACTGTCCCTCAGACCGTTGGAGGGCTGGACTATAGTTTAAAAAAAAACTATGAACAAATTCCTATGCACACTGCACATATCTTATTTTGAAGTAAAAAAACAAAACGGGAACAAATACAGTATTTGTATTTGCATGTGGCCCGCAGGCCCTAGTTTGAGGACCCCTGCTCTATCCATTGAGCCAAACCGGCCAGGACACTAGTATATATGTACTGAATGAATGAATGACTGTGAGGGAATGAACAGCTGAATGCAGAATGCAGACAGGAGGCCTCTTCTGGCTCAGAGAGTGAGAAAGGCATGCTGCACCCCAGCCTTGTGCCAGTAAACACACACGTGGGCACTGCTTGTTTCTGCTCATTTCCAAACCGAAAATGAGCTACATTTAGAGAATCCCGTGAAGGGAACAGCGCTCACAGACACTCCTAGGGGGTAAGACTGCCATGTGGGGTTGGGGAAAATGACCAGGGAATGTTTTAAGATCGAACTGATGGTGGGTGACGGCTTAAGTGATGGCTCTAGGGCTGGTTTAAACAGCACTGTAGACAAAAAGCATACCATCTCTCTTGCACTTAAAGCTAAAACAACAACGAAAAACTCAGAGATACGGAGAGTAGGCTGGTGGTTGCCAGAGGTGGGGGTGGGGGTGGGAGAAACGGATGAAGGGGTCAAACGGTGAAAAAGGGTAAATTAATGAAGCTGGTAGAAAACAAACAAACAAAAAGGAACAGCGTGCTTAGCAGCCTAAGCCTGTTTAAACCCTGACCCTCACTTCTTAGCTCACTTTCATAGGGAGCAGATGTCACACAAAAACATGTTAATTCTTAAATTAAACCCTGACCCTCACTTCTTAGCTCACTTTCATAGGGAGCAGATGTCACACAAAAACATGTTAATTCTTGAAATTTGCTAGGCAAATGATTACATGTCAATACGTATTTTTTGTATTTTATTTGTCATGCACTTAATTTTTAAAGATGAAAGAGAAAGTTGCTGGCAGAAGCCACCATCACTCTGCAAGGACTCAGGGGCAGAGGGAGGCCCTGGGCCATTTAGCACAGACCGTGTGTGCATTTCCTGAGCGCTGCTGGGCCACGAGTGACCATCAGGGACCAGAGGAAATCGAGACAGTGTTTTCACAACGCAGGAGTTTGGTGACTTTGAGACGCATTAAATAAAAGGAAATGTTTTGATGATAAAATCTAAGTGAAAACTCTCACGCTTCCCAGGGGCAGTGGCTTTGATGCATTTAATTGCTAAGAGTCAGGACTTAAATTCTGAAGCAGCTCCTCAATGACCTGGAATGACCTTCACCTTAAATAGGAAACCAGCACGTGGGAGGGGGTCCATAGGGGGAGGGGGGCATCTGTAATACTCTCCACAGTGAAGGTAAATTAAAAAGAAGAAGAAACCAGCTCTGCACACGCCTCTACGCTATGTGGGTTCCCAGTGCCACGGCCACAGTAGGTTAACGTCAGTAGCCCCCAAGGCCAGGCCTAAACAGGCTGGTCGCCCTCAAGGTTCACCTGCAGTCATGAGGCTCTAGTTACGTCAGTTCACGCTGGAATCCTGGGCAGGAAGACCAAGTCCACAAACAGACCCTGGTTCACCCACCTGCCCCGGCGCTGGGATTCGGGGGCCTTTCCGGGCTGCCTCTCCTGCCCCCAGAGGAGTATAATCCAGCCCCCGACAGTACCCCGACCCCCCTCACCCCAATACCTTGCTGCAGCTTGCTCTGTGTCGTCTGGGCTTCGGTTAACAGCGCGTCGCTGTCGGAGCTCAGGGTCCTGGCTTTGGATGGAAGGTCTTCCTTTATCACGGTCTGAAAGCCAAGCGTGAGTCAGCTGAAGCAGGTGGCACAGCTCAGGAAGCCCCCCTCTTTCATCTTTACAGAATGAGGCTTGATGGTGAAGAGGAGGTTTAAAAAGACTGTTCCTTAAGGGAGAGAGTTAGGGGTCTCGGTGGACCCGTGGCGTGGGGAAGCGGGCCATCTCGGTGACGTGCTAATGGCATGCGTACTAATGACACACCTAGCACACCTGTCTCCTGTGCTCACTGTCCCTTGTACAGTTCCCTCCGCAGTAACTGAGGACAGACTGAGCTGCTTTTAGGTTTCAGTCTTTGGGAGATGAAAGCCTTCAACCTTCTAATAAGGCCTGTCCCTGCTTCTTTGGTATTTAACAGCTTGTTCTAATAGTAAATTCTAATTTAAAGTAATAATTATATGTCGATCTACATCTATATCTACATCTATATCTACCTCTCTCATCTCTATCTCTATCTCTCTTTATCTCCATCTCCATCTCCACCTCCTCTGTATCTCCATCTCTATTTATCTATCTCTTGGTGCACAGAGAAGGAAATGGAAAGCCGTCACCTCAGAGGAGAGGGCACCTAGAGAAGGTGCCCGTGCAGGCAGGTGCCCACCTGGAGTGCAGACTCAGAGGCGCTGGATGCCTTGTCAGCCGCGTCCTCGGCCGCCTTGATGGCGTTGAGGATGTTCTCGTAGGCGGTGGCCGCGTCCACTGCACAGCGCACCAGCTCGTCGGCGCTGGCGTTCCGCTGGATCCTGGAGGGAGTGCGGTGCTCAGCAGCGCCCCCTGCCCATGCCGACCCCCATGCACCTGCTAAGTGGACACCTGGGACCCGGGTCCTGCAGCTCTCACACCTCCCCCCTGACCTCCACCCACCCCCCGGCCCTGCACCTGGAACCAGCCCCTGTTGTAGGAGGGATTGGACCTGGGCCTGGGCCTGCCCTCCACCCTGTTGTGCAGGCCCAGCCTGCCCAGGGGGGTTCACCCCAGCCCAGCAGGTCCTCACATGGGGGGCCCACACTCACTCCTCCAGCTGCTTGGCCAGCTCCTGCAAGGCCTGCGCGTGTGCCTCCGCTCGTGCCACCAGCGCCGCGTTGCCGGCCGATGCGGAGAGCGCGCCCGCTTTGTCCCTGAGCTCCCGCCTCACTTCGCTCACTGTGGCCGCGAGGTTTTTATAGTCCTGTTTCCCGAGTGAACACAGACAAGCCATTTAGCACAGAACGTGTGTGCATTTCCTGAGCGCTGCCCTAAGTGGCACGTCCCACGAAGCCACAGGAAGAAACGTGCTTTCTAAGCCCCTTCCCTCCCCAGTCGTCCTAGGGCACTTAGCGACGCTCGCGCACTCGCCCATTTGAACATTTATCACCATTTGAGCATTTTCCTTGCAGGGGCGTCCCCGCTGGTGAACTTTGTAACAGCGCTGTTACCACTGGCGTAAAGTCGTACTAAACGAAAACACTTTTTGTCTCATTTGCACATAGCGATCATAAGATACATTTCCAAAATGCCATCTGTATCAGTCCTAGTGTTTTCTGCTAACGAAGGTGGCTTGGCATTTTGAAAGTGCCATTTCAAAATGACGAAATTATGCAAGCAGCACCTGCTCTTGGCAGACAATATGAATGGACGAGGAGAACACGCCACCCACCCCTCCGCCCGGGCACCCTCCTGGCATGGTGGCCTATCTCCTCCCCACTGATGCCACGTCCTGGCGGGAACCAGGCCGGCCCGCCCGGCGCTCCCCCGCCCTGTGACTTGGGTGGTTTCTGATTTCTCTAGAGAAGGAGCTAGCGCTGCCTCACCTCCTGGCTCTTCTCCATCAGCTGCAGCAGGACGTTGGTCTGCAGTAAGGAGGCGTCGGCCTCGGCCAGCGACTTGGTGAACTCGCTCTGCAGGGAGTTCATTTCTCTCACTTGTCTCTGGGGAGAATGAAGAGAGTATCGGTGGGAGCGCAGACTATGTCGTCAGCAGGCGCAGGCCTGCTCATGGAGACCAGCACAGGAGCAATCTCAGTCAGAATGCGTTCTGGGACTAAGACGTCTCGTCCCGGGAACTAAGAGGGAGGGACACCGTTCTCCCTGTGGTGGTGCCATCCTGGTTACCTCAGGCCAGAGAAACAGCAGTTACCATTCTGACCGGGGTTTCTATGGGGGCCTCTCAGGCCTGGAGGACAGGGAACTAAGCTCTGAGTGTGGAGAAGAATGAGGGATTTTCAAAGTTATAGGTGTGTGTTCCTCACTCCCATGTATGCACAATAGCTGGCACAGAGAATCTGAATGCTATATATAATTCACCAGTTCTTTGTAGGACTTGTTATATATTTGATGTCAGAGAGGAAAGGAGAGAGAGAAATATCATTGATGGGAGTGAATCATTGATCAGCTGTCTCCTGCATGCCCCACACTGGGGATCGAGCCCGCAACCAGGGCATGTGCCCCAACCAGAATCGAACGGTGACCTCTTGGTTCATACGTCAACCCTCGACCACTGAGCCACGCCAGCCGGGAACCAAGTTCTTTTTGGAATCAGTCCTATGCTGTTCCACTCAGGTCTTCCTGTCCTTTCCTAACCTCTCACGCTCCTGTTGCTGGTTTCGCACACAACGCTCACCACTGGGAACGCGCTCGACAGCATCGCGGGCCCACAGTCCTGCCCAATCAGCTCCAGATGAGGCCTGTGTTCCATTTACTTCCAGAGAAGCAGGTCATGGTTTAACATGCCCTTGCTGGTGATTGTGACCATGATGTTTACGCATCTGACAGAAGTTACTTAAAACATATTATGTACGCCCGGCCGGCGTGGCTCAGGGGTTGCGCGTCACTCTCGGAACCAGGAGGTCACGGTTTGATTCCTGGTCAGGGCACAGTGTGGGGCGTGCAGGAGGCAGTTGATCAATGGTTCTCTCTCATCATTGATGTTCTCATTCTCTCCTCCCTTCCTCTCTGAAATCAATAAAAATATATTTAAATAAACATACTATATACTTTGAATGAATAACAGTATGAGTTTAGTTTCTCATCTACTTGGTAACATTATTCCTTTAGGACTCTGGCAGCTGGGGTGGGGTGGAGGGTGCTCTCCTTTCTCTGTGGTTTAAGTTCAGAATCTTTTCTGGCAACTGAGGAGTTTTGCACTTGATGCCTTAATGCCTCGTTCCTGCTTGATTAGAGGGTTCCCCATGCAGAGAGGTACATACAGACTAGATGCACAGACAGTCCTGGCTATGCCATTTAATCCACAAGAGAGCCGTCACCCTTCTTCTGTCCCTAGTGACGTGGGCAGATGCCGTTGGGACTCACCTGGATGGACTCCAAAGCCCGCTCGCTGTCCTGGTTGAGGCCAGTGGCCTTCCTGGCCTGGGCGGCCGCCTCCTGCAGTGCGGCCCGGAGACCCGAGAGTCTGGCCTCGTAGTCATTTAAGGAGTCCCGGATGCTCTGAGCAAGCCCACTGTGCTCCCCCGGGCGGGTGTCCAGCCAGCTCCTGACCCGGTGCAGCACTGAAACACACACAACAGGAGATGCGCACACGGCCGCTACGTTACAGAGGCTGCAGAGGAGAACTGAGCTTCTAAACATGTCATGACCCTCCTCGAATCTGCAAGGGGACGGGAAAGGAACTGACGTGCAGGCAGCACCTGCTGTCGTCGTACCCGCTGCCTCACTAACGTTTGTGCTCATCACGTGAGAACAGGAGTGACTCATCCTCACGTTTCCCATAAGGACACGGAGGCTCTGGGAGACGGGGCGATGACCCAGGAGTGCACGGCGGCCACGCGGGACCAGAGTCCTCAGCACGTGCCCCTCCCCCCTCCGTGCCGGCTCCTTGCAGGTCAAGGCCAGGCTAATTTTAACATTTAAACAGCACAGATGCTGAAAGAAAGCTGCTACTGCCTGTGTCGGTGATCAATGAGCCAGGGATAACTTTATTTTCCTAGAGAATAATGAAAGGCATTTGAAAAAATATGCTCCACACTAATATTTCTCAGTTTTCAGCTAACGAGGCATTTCCCCTAATTAAATTAAAACTTTAGGTATATTCCGTTCACGTCTACTCTGTCCATTTTTTGTTTTTGCAAATAATAATGCTAATATCCGTTAGTAATTCAAACCCTGATGGGGGTGGGGTGACCTTTCAAAAATGATACAACGAGAAAGTTGGGAGAAGCTGGAGGAGAGAAGAATGGACATTCGGTAAAATGGAGCAGGGTGTCCGCGTCTACGATCTTAGGAGGAGACCCCTTCTGCCTGATGGTGAGATGTCACCTTCCACATCCTCTCAGGGGTGTGGACGGCTGCCCTTTCACCCCAGGCTGCTCTAACGTGACAGACCCGGAAGCTGGACCCCTCCGCTTGGTTCTGGGGACTCGGTCTTGCACTTGGCACCTGGGATTTCAAACGGATCAGAATGGGCGGGTGTAAGAGTGGGGGGACGCCCTTACGCAGCTGCGCCTCTCTTTTCTCAGCCTCTGCATCTCTCAGGTTCCTTGCAAAGTCGCGGCCTCTCAGCTCCTTCAGCATGCGCTGGGCGTCGGCCAGCTTCCTGGGGATCTCGCCGGGGGGCAGGGTGTGTCCTCCTGGGTCTGCCCCCGAGACCTGCCTCAGCAGGACTGGAGAACAGCAAGGAGGGTTAGACTGGGCGTTCCGGGCTCCAGCAGATGATGTACAATAGGTAGGTATTTTTTAGGGTTCATATTAGATTTTTAAACATTTTTTAACTGATTTTTAGAGAGAAGGGAAGTGAGAGGGATAGAGAGAGAGAAACACCATCCACCAGCTGCTCCTGCACGCCCCCCACTGAGGATCAAGCCCACAACTCGGCATGTGCCCAGACCGGGGATTGAACCATGACCTGCTGGTTCATAGGTCGACGCTCAACCACCGAGCCACAGGCTCGGCAGTACTAGTTGTTTTATTATCACTATAGGATCTTCCTCATGATGTTGAACTTAAAGGAAAACCTTTCCGAGTGCAGACACAGGTTAAGTAACATAAACAGCTAACGGACCATCGGACCGAGTCACTGCTTACCGTGCACATTGCGGACAACATTTTTAATCTTTGTGTCCAGCTCTTTGGCGCTTTGGGCTGTCCGATCAAGGTTGTTATAGAACGTTTGTGCTTTTCTGGAGTTTATTTGAACCTACATGAAAAAATAAACGGATGAGCAACAAACTACGTTAATGGGGCGGGGGGGTGAATTAACAATATTTTGAAAGTACAAACGAAAAGGTAATGTTATTGACCTAACACATTACCTTTTCTTGCAAAGTGTCAAATTCACGATTCAGATGACTGAGTTCCTGTTCCAAGCCATCCACCTTCGAGCCTTGGTGTGAAACGGCGGAGCGGTAGTTGAGCAGCTGGTTCTGAAAGTCAATCACAGAGTGGATCTTACTTTAAGCAGAAATTTGGGTTAAGTTCTATCAACTTGTAAACCTGGTGATGACATGAAAGGCTCATTAGCAAGACCAACGCTGGTTCCGCAGGAAGAAACATGGTTCTTTGAAATAGGCTGCATGAAGAACCTACTTTCTTTTTAAAAATTTTTTATTCATTTCAGAGAGGAAGCGGGGGGAGAGGGAAAGAGAGAGAGAGAAACATCAATGATGAGAGAGAATAACTGAGAGAAACACCGTCCATCAGCTGCCTCCTGCACGTCCCACACTGGGGATCAAGCCCACAATCCGGGCCTGTGCCCTGACCGGGAGTCGAACCGTGACCTCCTGGTTCATAGGTTGACGCTCAACCACTGAGCCACGCCGGCCGGGCAAGAACCTACTTTCTGATATAAATTGTGACACGGCTCAACAATAAAAATGGCAACGTTTAAAAAGTGAAAGGATAAGAGATACTTTGCTTGAATGAATAACCTATAGAAATGAGAGTGACACCACTTACCTGACGTATTAGTTTCCAGATTCTATAATACATTCAGCTGCTTGTAACCTATAGTTACCTTATAACATGAGAGCAGGGCCCGTGGCTACTTTATTGAAGGGACCCTGAGAGGCAAAGCTGGTGGAGCAATAGGGGAGCCCAGGCTGAGAGACGGGCACCTCGTCTTACAAATGAGCCAAAGGAAGCAGGGAAGGTGGGCGGCTGGTCCATGCCAGGGCTGCAGAGCCCACAAGGCTTCCCTGGAAACGTCATCAAACATTTAAGAAGAATTAACAACAATTTTACACAAATCTGTTTTTGAGTCTTCTCAATGCAAAAGACTGTACGAGAAAAATAGCCCAGACGCATTCAGGAAGTCAGGCATGTCTACTGGGAAGTGCTCTTTTGTGTGTTTACTAATATGTTCCATCAGTAACAATGTGCTAGTCTGCGTGAAACAAGTCAGAAAGAGAAGGCAAATGCTGTATGGCTCCACTCATATGTGGAACCTAAAACACAAAACAAATGGACAAATAAAACAAAACAGAAAGGGGCTCGTGGATACAGAGAACAGAGAGATGATTGCCAGAGGGGGTGATGGGGGGAGGGGACAGAAAAGGTAAAGGGGAGTAAAGGTTAAAAACTTTCATTTATATCGCCCGCCCGGCGTGGCTTGTGGCTGAGCGTCGACCTATGAACCCGGAGGTCACGGTTCGATTCCTGGTCAGGCCACAGGCCCGGGTTGTGGGCTCGATCCCCAGAGTGGGGCGTGCAGGAGGCAGTCGATCCATGGTTCTCTCTCCTCATTGATGTTTCTCTCTCTCCCCCTCTCCCTTCCTCTCTGAAATCAATAAAAATATATATTTTAAAAAACACACAACAACTTCCATTTACAGAATAAATAGGTCCCGGAAGTAACAGACAGCACGGAGAAAACGGTCAATACACTGTCCCAGCTCTGTGGTGACAGGCGACCAGACCTGCCTTGGCGATCGCTGTGTCACCCACATGAAGCTACGACAACACTGCAGGCAACTGCACCTCAGTGAGGAGCCCGACCTGCATGGGGAGCAGAGGCAGGAGGGGAGCCGACCTCCTTCCTGCTTGAGGACCGTCATGCACGAGCATCTACTCCCCCGGATCTCACCCCCAGCGGCCGCCGGGCCCCAGGCTGCTCACCCGCAGGTCCTCGGTCTGGGTCTCCAGGAGCCCCATCTGCTGCCGCGTGCCCGCACTGGCGCTCAGCCCCTGCAGCTGCGACTTGATGAGGCGGAGCTCGTCCTCCAGGGCGGCCAGGTCGTTCAGGAGGGTCACGACGCAGCTGTCGCAGTCTGTGGGGCCACAACCAAAGGCACGTGTTCTGCAGGCTGGGCCACAGGCGTGCAAACAGGCCCGAGGGCTCCACAGGCCAGTTAACAGGCTCTGGACCAACAGGCAAACATCACAGCCCTAGACCTCTTGGGGGGACGCAGACTCGGAAAGGGGAGGCCTCTAGGCAGGCTGCGTCTTAGAGAGAAGTGGGGTGGGGGGAGGTGGGAACGGTACAAACGCCCAGTTATAAGATACGGGAGTCCTGGGGGTGTAAGGTGTAGCGTGGCGACTAGAGTTAACGATACTCTCGCATAGTTGAAAGTTGCTAAAAGAGTAGAAGTTTTCATCACAGGAAAACAAATTTCTATGTAAGATGATGGATGTTAATTAAACTTCTTGTGATAATTTTACTGTGTGTGTGTGTGTGTATACACCAAATCATTGTGTTGTACACCTTAAACCAGTGGTCGGCAAACTGCGGCCCCTTGAGTGTGGCTCTTCCACAAAATACCACGTGCGGGCGTGCATGTACAGTGCGATTGAAACTTCGTGGCCACACTCAAGGGGCCAAAGAGCCGCATGTGGCTCGAGAGCCGCAGTTTGCCGACCACGGCCTTAAATGAATACAATGTTGTGTTAATTATATCTCAATAAAACTGGAAAGAAAGAAAAAATGGTGAGTCTGTGTAAATTGTTGCTTATTTTATATGAGAGAACAATATTTAGTTATTTATTGCTATTTACCAGGCTTGTGATAAGAGATTTAGAAGAATTTCTCCCACAACCCTAGTGAGGGTGACCTAGTTATTATGTCCATTTTGCAAACGATGACTTGGAGAAGCTGGGTCACCTGCCCAAGGTCATACCGCTGCGGACAGAGGCTGGATTTGACCTTACATAGCCCTCCTGCCCCCTCCTCCTGTTGCTTCCCCGGACTGGACACTGCGTGGTCCCGACTGGGGCTCAGGTCTCTCAGGAAGGAACGCACAGCTGGGGGGAGGGGCGCTGTCTTCACTCACCGTCACATTCCTCGCCAGGGCCGCCGTCACTGGGCTCTTGGCTGAGGCAGTCTGAGGGGAGGGACGGCCAAAGGAGACAGTGTCACGCGCGCGTCGTCACCTGCTTCCTGACGGCTTTCAGAAGAGCTGGTTTGCAAGGTTTCAGCCTCCACACTGCCCGCCGTCACGGCTCTGCCCGCCCCTCCCACCCCCGCCGCCGCGTGGGGAGCTTTCTCTCTCCCGCCACCTTGCTGTGGGAACTTGGCCTCTGGTTTTATACTCAGTTTCTTCTCTATGAAACAGCATCTATTCTTATAAATTAACTCCTCACAGTTAGTGTGGCGTCCCTCTTCATGCGACAGCCTCCTGTACCCCTGCAGACATTCCTGCCAACCCCATTCCAGGGCGTCCGTGAACACAGGGACGCGGCCCTGAGGCGTGGAAATGACACTCGTTCTAGACGGACAATGACCATCTACTCTGCGTTCCTCTGGGAACAATCCCGGGACCAGGGTCTGGTTTGTGACTGTCAGGGGAGAGACGGGACCTCGGGTTTGCAGATGATGAAGCGGAGGCTTGGAGAAGTCAGGTCACCTGCCCAAGGCCACACAGCTCTGGGTTGACAGAGGCTGGACTTGACCTTAAATAGCCCCCCTCCCGCCTCCTCCCTGGCACCGTCTCGGGCCTTCTCCTCGGAAATCACACTCGTATTCTGTCAGACAAGGAAGAGGGCGGCCTCCCTCTTCTTCCAAGTCCTTCCTACGGACCAGGCTCATTCCCAGGGGCCACCTTGTCCTTGGAAGTAACCCATCGTAGACGCCCCTCGAGAACAGATGGCCCTGGAGAAAGAGCACCTGACTGCGCCAGACGCAGACGCGATGCGACCACTACTCATGAAACAGAGGTCCTCGCAAAGCCATCAGAACTGAGGTTACCTTGGCTGCAACTCATGGACATGGACAAGTGTGGGATTGCAGGGGGTGGGGGGGATGGGTGGAGGTGGAAGAGGGCATAGATGGGGAAATAAAGTAAAACAAAGATTTAAAAAATGAGTTGAAAACAATTTACTTTTTTCGATCCCTGGTTAGGGTATATATAAGAAGCAACCAATGAATGTTTAATAAGTGGATAAACAAATGGGTATTTCTCTCTCTTCCTCTCTCTTCCTCTCTCTCTGAAAGCAATATATTTTTTTAAAGCTGCATTTAAAAACCATTTACTTACAGCGACCTACTCAAAATAAGTTACCCACCAGCGGAAAATGCCGCCTGGGCATTCCACCGGGTGTCGAAGTAAAGGGCCGTTTGTTAGCTGGGGCACTAGGCTTCCTGACAGCGCTGACTGGGGCTCCTCACCGCTCCTCTGCACCGGCCTGATCCAGGCAGGTAACAGGGGTACCAGTGGATCTTACCTCCGGTCAGGGGGTCACAGCTGCCCAGATGGCCGTTATCACAGCTGCAAGGCTGGCAGCTACCTCCCAACTTCTGGGGATTCCCGAAGTATCCTGGCGCACACCTGTGCCAAGTACAGAAGAGGAGGAACACGCAAAGAGCTCAGCATTGCTCTCTCCCACTTCCTGCTCCAGCCCCGCCTGGGCTGTGGCACCCCATCAGAGGACGGCTCAGTGGGTTTTCAGGAATGTGTGTCTATGGCTTGAATGAGAATGTGAGAGTGGGGTGCAGGCAGAGACGCTGCCTTCCTCCTGGGCCCCCAGGAGGGCGAGCCCTCAGGGACCCCTATCGCCGGACGGCAGGTGAGCAACATGCACAAGGAGCCAGACACGCTATTATCATGAACACGCTCTGGCCTGGGAGGGATCACCAGTGGGCACGCGCTGACATGGGAAGGTGCTGCTAACACACCGTTAGGTGAGAAAACAAGTCAAAGCAGAAGGAAAGAGAGGGGCCACATTTGCTGTCAAGACAGCCTGCGCCTGCAGAAAGGCTGTGAGCACAGACAGCAGCCTTTCTCCGTGGTTTTCTGAGGGAGGACGGACGTGAGTAGGACTGTCAGGCCTCGGCCAGGTGTGGACAGAGGCCAGACAGAGTGTGGTGGGCCTCCTCGGTTCCCTGCTCACCTGCATGACATCACCTTTATAATAAATATGTACTGATTTTAAGATAAAGTCATTTTAAATTTAAAAGCACGGTGTCCGTATGATGCGGCTGTTACACGGTTTCTTTTCCAAATACGTGTGCGCTACCTTCCCAGCCAGCTTACAAGTGCCTTCCGCTGCCCTCACAGTGCTCGGCTGTGCCGGCATGTCGCTAACCCTAAAGTACTGCGTGGGGATGTAGAGGTGCGTGTGCGTGTGTGTGTGTGTGCGTGTGTGTGTGTGTGTGTGCGCGTGTGTGTGTAGGAGTGTCTAGGGCTGTGGGGATATGTGTGCATGTCGGAGTGTGTGTGTGTGTACAGGCGAGTAGGGATGTGTGTGGGGTAGGGGTGTGCATATGTATGGGCAGAGGATGTAGGGATGAACTTAGATGGAGGTGGGGGGTGTAGGGATATGTATGGGAGGAGGATGCAGGGATGTGGAGGGGAAGAGGAATATGGGAATATGAAGGGAAGGAGTATATACGGGTGTGCAGGGGATAGGAGTGTGTAGGGGTGCATGTTGGGGAGCACATAGGACTATGGCCTATTGACCTTATTCTCAAGTTTCTGAACAGTGTACACACAGGAAAGGGCAAGAAGTTAATGATTTGTTAAGTGAGCGTCTTGTATTTTTCCCAAGACCTTTTTCCAGCCTCAGGGAAACCACAGCCCCACCCCAGCTCTGAGCTGGGACTGGGCAGAGCCCTGCCCACAGCCAGGTGCCTGCAGCGGCCCCCCTGCAGAGCCCCCTCACCTGCAGGGCTCCCCCACCTGCAGGGCCCCTTCACCTGCAGAGCCCCCTACCTGCTGGGCCCTCTGCAGGGCTCCCCCACCTGCAGAGCCCCCTCACCTGCAGGGCCCTCTCCCACCTGCAGAGCCCCTGCAGAACCCCCCCACCTGCCCTGCCAGGCTCCCCCCACAGGAACCCCCCTGCAGAGCCCCCTCACCTGCAGGGCTCCCCCACCTGCAGAGCCACCCCCCACCTGCAGGGCCCTCTCCCACCTGCAGAGCCACCCCCCACCTGCAGGGCTCCCCCACCTGCAGGGTCCACCCCACCTGCAGGCTGAGGGGGGGGCGGGGGGCAGAGGCAGCACCCACCTTTCGCACTGCGCTCCCGTGTAGCCAGGTTTGCAGGAACACTGCACGCTGCTCCCCGTCACAACGCAGCCCGTGGCGAAGCTTGAAGGAGACAGAACAAAGGCCGGTGAGAGTGGCATCGATGAGCTTCGGGCTCATTACTTTTGGCCACAAGGAGGCATCGACAGGGACCAAGGGGCTGCTGCTTTGCTGAAGAACGTGTCTCCCACGGAGACGTGCAGAGACAATGAGGGATTCGTTCAGCCGCCGTCGGGCACATTTCGGTGAATAGGGACCAAAGGTGTTTGTTCTGTTCTGTTTTTGGCCTGAATTCCTTCCCCTAAGACGAGCAAAGCAGCTCACTGTGGACGAGACGATTACAACAGCATTTTCCCAGAAATAACAAGGAAGGCATCAAACAAGTCTGGGCAGCTAGTTCTTTAGGAAAATGTTCCCCGTGTTTATTCTAGTTCTTTTACATCAGCACATGGCCTTCTGGGGGAAAGCGGTGGCGGGGCCGGGCCAGAGCCCAGGGCACTGAGGCAGGAGCGGGGGCCCCTTCGGGCTGTTTCCCAAGTCACGTTGTGGGATTCTCATTTCCCTTCTTTTAGTTCTCAACTGGCGTACATTTGAGAAGCTTTTTAAAATATGTACATATTTTATTGATTTCTGAGAGGAAAGGAGAGGGAGAGAGAGAAACATCAATGATGAGAGAGAATCACTGATCAGCTGCCTCCTGCATGCCCCCCACCCTGGCCTTTGCCCTGACCGGGAATTGAACCATGACCTTCTGGTTCATAGGTCAATGCTCAACCACTGAGCCACGCCAGCTGAGCTGAAAAGCTTAAAGAAAAATAATAATAAGAAGAAAAAAGATCATGAAAAAAAACCCTTGAGAAATGTCTATCTCTGTGCTTTGAACATTCCGCTGTGTAAATCTGAGGGAAATGACTCCATTTACCATTTGCTGGTAAAAAAATAATAATAATCTATAATAATAAAAGAGTAATATGCTAATTAGACCGGATAGCCAAACGACCTTCTGGACGTCCTTCCAGATGACCTTCCGGATGAAGTCTAGGCTGTAAGGGCCGAGTCCCTTGCACGATTTTGTGCACCGGGCCTCTAGCAATAATAATACAAATCTTATTTGGGAGCTTCTTTCGGCTGGCAGTGAGAGCCACAGCTCTAAGGGACAGTCGGAAACCCGCCAGGGGCACCCATCTTGCTGGAGGAGACTGGATACGGCTGGGCCGTCGGCTGATGCACTCACGGAAGATGAAAGCTTCCTCCATCGCGTGGGAACCCGCCGCCTCCACCCCCTCCAGCCTCTGCTCCAACAAGTCTGGGCGGAGCGGGACGGATCTCCCGGCTGCTCAGCGGCAGGACCAGGCAGGCTCGTGGAGCACCCAGGCCACAGCCAGCCATGCGCCGCAGGACAGGCACCGGGGCCAGCGCTTCTCTGCTGCTCGGTGGACACCATCAGCCTGGGGCCCACACTGTCTGAGGCTTGGTCCTGCTGGCTCTTTACTTTTAATTAAAAGTATTTCTATTGATTTCAGAGAGGAAGGGAGAGGGAGAGACATAGAAGAGATAAGAGAGAGAGAGAGAGATAGGACCCGAAGCCGGGAGGCATGGACTGACTGACACACCTCCATGTGGGGTTGGAGGGACGAGAAGCGATAACCAAAGAACTTACATACTTACAGGCACAGCCCATGGGCACGGGCAATAGGGTGGTAAGGACCTGGGGGGTGAGCAGGGG
Source organism: Myotis lucifugus (assembly GCF_000147115.1). Lineage (NCBI taxonomy): Eukaryota > Metazoa > Chordata > Mammalia > Chiroptera > Vespertilionidae > Myotis > Myotis lucifugus. The sequence goes on from NW_005871622.1 coordinate 234,363, forward strand.
CTGGGAGGAGGGGGGTAAAAAAGGGGGGAAAATGGGAGACATCTGTAATCCTATCAACAATAAAAATATATTTAAAAAATAAAGTTTTTGAAAGAAATTTTTAAAAATGATAAATCATTGATAGGCTGCCTCCTGCACATCCCCCACTGGGGATCAAGCCCACAACCCGGGCATGTGCCCTGACCAAGAATCGAACTCTGACCTCCTGGTTCAGAGGTGGATGCTCAACCCCTGAGCCACAGAGGCCGGCTCTCCCTGACTTGATTGCTTCTCTTAGTAACGGTTCTAATTTTCCATGGACCCACAGTGAACATGCTCGATGAGCAAGAACGTGCCCAGGTGCCCAGAGCTCTCTACCTACATAACCCTGGGCCACAGGGATCCGAGTGACAGCCCAGAGCACACCACACTGAAGGGGTCAGACGGTCCTGTGCTTCCACGCCTCGCAGGTAAAATCCCAATGCCTCCCTCCAGCGCGCCTGAACCCTGCCTGCCAGCCGCGTCTCCTGGCCCCTCTCCCACACCCACTGCAGCCACTGCTGCCCTTTCCCTGCCCAGGGACACATCCCCGCGGGCTTTCTCTTCTGTTCTCTCCTGGCCTGGGACCTGTGTTGCTAAGATACGGTCGTGGCTACTCCAGCTCAGCACTCACTGGTCCCTGCCCACAGACTCCAGAACCCCTCCCAGCACCCTCTCTGAAAGGCCTGTGAGTCACCACCAGCTGCATAACCCTCTGTCCGAGTGCACTTTTTACTCATTGGTGCGTGTTTACCGAGTGCGACAACTCCCCCCGCACCTTCTCCAGGTACAGCTTCGGTCTCCTCGACTGCAGGTCCCCTGGCACCTAGAGAAGGTACTGGGTGCTCAAGAAATACTTGCGCAGCCCTACTGTGTGGCTCAGTGGATAGAGCGTCGGCCTGCGGACTAAAGGGTCCCAGGTTCCATTCCTGGGCACAGGCCCAGGTTGTGGGCTCAATCCCCAGTAGGGGGCATGTAGGAGGTGGGCGATCAATGATTTTCTCTCATCATTGATGTTTCTCTCTCTCTCTCTCCCACTCTCCCTTCCTCCCTGAAATCAATAAAAATATCCTATATAATAAAAGGGTAATATGCAAATCGACCGAACAGTGGAACGACCAGTTGCTATGATGCGCACTGACCACCAGGGGCAGACGCTCAGCCAGAGCTGGCTCATGGCTGGTGAGCCCAGTGGTGACGGTGGGAGCCTCTCCTGCCTCCCCTCAGTTGGACATCCCCGAGGGCTCCTGGACTGCGGAAGGACGCAGGCCGGGCTGAGGGGAGCCCCCTCCCCTCAGTGCACGAATGTCATGCACTGGGCCTCTAGTAAATAAATAAATAGCGTTCAGTCATTGAACAAACAGCGAAAGGAGAGAGGAAAAGGGAAAAACCCTGAAGTGTACGCTCGCAAAGACTTTGTTTTCTGTTTTGCACGTTTTGTTTGTTCTTTTTTTATGTGACTGCTTTACTGAGGGACCTCACAGAGCACGCAGGTGGCCCAGGTAACTGTACCACTAATGGCTGTTAGTATCGCCACGGGATTGTGCCGCCATCACCACACTCAGCTGCAGAACCTTTTCATCATCCCCCAAAGCAGCACCATGTCCCACTGCCCCGCCCCCCCCAGTCCCAGCCACCCAGCCACTGCCTGTCCCTGGTACCTGTTGGTGTGCGGGCACGGGCAGGCGCTGCAGGAGCCCTGGATGGCGTTGCCGTAGTAACCGTCCTGGCAGCGCTCGCAGTGCTCCCCGGCCGTGTGGTGCTGGCAGTTCTGGGGACAGACAGACGGCACAGTTAGCCGCAGCCGATCACACGGGGACTGTGGAGACCGCGGCCACCCTCGTCGAGCAGATCGTCACCACGTCCGCGTTCTCCGCAGGGTGTGGCACCTGCGCTAACCGCAGCGTTCCCGTCCGTCCCGCCACTGCTGGTGCTGGAAAGAAGGTGTGCGGCCCTTCCGCCCACTACTTGGGGTTTGGTGCTGGGGTGCGGTGGGGTGACCAGCTGGTTCAGGTCCATTGCATAGCTGTGGGTCTTGACTAAGTTCCGTCCCTCCCTGAGCCTCAGCGCTCTCCATACATCAACTTTATTGCTGTGTGATTTACATACAGCTCCAATTTTCTTAAAATGTGCAGCTAGGATAACACCCACTTTCCAAGCTTGCTGGGAGCGTTTCTAAAAATATAATAGAGCTGCCCAGCCAGCGTGGCTCCGAGGTTGCGCATGCTGACCTGTGAACCAGGAGGTCAGGGTTCGATTCCCGTCAGGGCACATGCCTGGGTTGCAGGCTTGATCCCCAGTGTAGGGTGTGCAGGAGGCAGCCGATCAATGATTCTCTCTCATCACTGATGTTTCTCTCTCTCCCTCTCCCTTCCTCTCTGAAATCAATAAAAATAGATATTTAAAAAAAATACAGGAAAAGGTCCCTGAGAATCTACTGTCTACAGGAGAACTTTCTGAAATATTCCAGAAGACTGTTTTCCGGTGGATGGCAGGACGGCTCGCCTGTGTTCCTCGCTCCCACTCGCCTCAGCCCTGGAGGGCTTGTGCTCGACTGTGTGCACATCTCCTTCTCCCCGTCTCCTCCTGAGCTGCTCTCCTCTGCCGGCCACGCCCTCCAGCCTCCTGCCGCCCCAACAAAACAGGAGCCCACGCGGAAGACTTCGATTTATTAGGTCCTCGCAAGAGTTAAGTCCAGGACCCTCCCATTCATATCATTTAATGGCCCGGCTGGTGTGGCTCAGTGGTTGAGCATCGACCTATGAACCAGGAGGTCACGGTTCGATTCCAGGTCAGGGCATGTGCCTGGGTTGCAGGCTTGATCCCCAGTGTGGGGCGTGCAGGGGGCAGCCTATCAGTGATTCTCTCTCATCATGGATGTTTCTTTTTCTTTTTAAGTCTTTATTCCTCATTGTCTTCCTTCTAGCCTGCCCCCACCCCAGGCCCTCACCACCCTGCGCCGTGAGTTATGCACACATGCACACACACATTCTTAGGTTGATCTCTTGTATCCCGCTCTCCCTCTCCCTTCCTCTCTCTGAAAGCAATAAAACTATATTTAAAAAGTCACTTAATGAAGCAGAGGTTTAGAAGCGAAGGTGTTAACGTGGGGAGGGTGAGGGGTGAGGTCCGTCGGACTCGTCTCTCGGGCCTCCTGCACGTGCACAGCCCCGCTGCCTGGGGTGTAGGATGTGACGGTGGATGTCCCGGGCCCGGCGGGCGGGGTGGGGGTGGGGGAAGGACAACACAGATCGCCTGCTGGCAGTGTCACAGCGCCCATGTACTCACGATGCATGTTCCAGAGCCGTCCCGGCATCGATGTGAGTGTCCGTGGCAATTGCAGGGCACACACCGCCCGGTATACAAGTCTTTGTTGTCCCGATAGTATCCGGGGCTGCAGCCCTATTTTTCAAACAAAGTGTTCAGTCAAAACGGGGGAAAATTATTATCCAAAGCACGCGACCGTTCTAACGGACAAGCCTCGCTTCTTAAATCTTCTCCCCTTAGTCTGTGTGTGGATTTCACTCAAACACCAGCCTGTCCACCTGCTTTCTTCTTTGTCTGTTGGGCTCTGTTTTGTTCCCGGGCCCTGGGGGGGGGGCGGTGTCCTGGGGGGAGTGTGTTTGTGCCCGAGCGGGGGACGGAGTGGGGAATCCCGAGAAGGGAAGTTTGGAGGGTGGGTGTGGACCTGCTTCCTCTCCTTCTCACGCCAGCTGTTTCCAGGGTGAGGGGATGGTGGCAGAGGTGAAGGTGCAAAGGGGATGAGGACCTCAGTCCTTCGTGGGGAGGGTTCTAAGCAAATCCCTTCAAGTTCAAGTTCTTTGGTAGCCATTCCCTCTCCAGGTACGGATTTGAGCAAGTGGGCAAGGCCGTGTGGGAGGAGGGGAGGAGGGGAGGAGGGGGTCTTCACTGGGACCCACACAACCGGGGCAGGACTGTGGGATCGAGCCCCTGCCCCTCAGGAGCTACAGGCAGCAGGGGGAGCAGGGGGGAGCGTGCCCGGTTCCCACAGAACTGGCAGGGATAGCGGGGCTGACTGTGCGCAAAGCCAGCTCAGGCAGCCCCTCCCTGTTCCCGCTCCACGGCGCTAACCACTTCTGTCCCCCGTGCACTGTCTCTCCCAGGGCACACAGCCGTCACTCTTCACATGGGAGAAAAGAATGACCCTTTTTAGTGAACTCGTCTACTTTAAAGAGGTTTGCTAGTTAAGCCCCCGATAAAGAGAAGCAACTACTCCTACACCAGCCCCTAAACATGATTTAGATTTCTGCCTTGAAGCCGAATTCCAGGCCCTTTCGTTCCTTCGCAGAGAGAACCAGAGCCTGGCTAAGGCCAACACTGCCCCTCGCTCCCCTCCCGGCCTCCGAGGTGCCCTCTCCTCAAAGCACCAGGAAATGTAATCTTTCAAGATAAAGGTCATTTGTCCAATCCCCTCTCAACAGCCCCTATGTCTTCAGACTCTGAAACTACCGCCCAGGGACACCTGGACATGAACTGGCCACCCTGACCCGTCCGTGGCCAAAAGCTCTCTCCCGGTCAGTGGGGGCAGCGGGACCAGGGACCGGCCGGCGGGAGAGCCTCCTGCACTGCCCGCCTGGAACATGCCCGTGGCTGCCGGGAGCTTCTTCCACAGTGACCCGCGACGCCACACTGCGCACAGATCGAGACCGCAGCTTCCAATGTACTTTTCCCTCCAGCTGCCAGGAACCCAGCTTAGCCAAGGAGCCGCTGCAGGAAACGAGATTCCTTCAGCTGCGCTGTGAACGGGCTTGCCCGAAGGATCGAAGTATGAAAGGAATGCTCTTCAGCCAAAAGCACAACCGAGATTCCTTCAAACGAAATTCAGCCGACCAGGGTCTGGTTGCCTCTGCAAGCCAGTCACCGCGGCTCATCGGGGGTGAGGACCGATGATTATCACCACCTGTCACCTCTCACACACACAGTAATCACATTGGCTAAGGAACAAATTATCCAATAAAGAGGTACAGCAGGTTCGTTTGCAACAACATCACCAAGTAAAAGCCTCAATTGGACGTTCTGTGGGGGGAGGGCAGGCGACCCTGGTTAGTGGTAAGTCATCCACCCTGATCTGCTCTCATTCGAATCGGAAGAAGTCCTCTGCCCGAGTTATGGGTCCCTCGGCTCTCAGATAAGCCATCTGTCAGTTCCTGAAACGTGATCATTTCCCCTCCATAGAGCACACGAACCCGTTCACGTAAAGCTCAGTTCGATTCCGACTGCATGACAGACATTCCCTCAGTGACAGTGAGTGTCCTGAGATGTGACTTCAGGAAAGGGGCTTGCAGCTCATCATTTCTTAAATGATCATTTTCAGGGTAACTTTCCCAAGGACAGCTGGCTCCCACGGCTATTCAGCAGCCGGAGGATCATGGCTGTGAGGCTCCGTGCAACGCTCAGGACGTGGAGAGAGAACCGAATGTGTGAGCTCAAGCCCTCACTGAGCCGCCTGGTCCGTGTTGTACCAACATCTTAAAACAGGGACTTCGCTGACCCTGATGGCTGCCTTCGCGGGTCATTTTCTTCCGAGCAGAACTGGAAAGCCGATGGGCTCCGGGCTCTTTGTCTTGAGGCTCAGGTTACTCTCAAAAGGGCTCGTTTCACAGCTTATAACCTCCCACAAGTGTTCAAACCCTCAGCTGCCTGGCACTTCCAGGGGGGCTGGTGTTTGTAGGGTGTGTGGCTAGCCTGCCGGGCCCTGCAGTAAACACGCCAGTCCAGGGGAGGGGAGGCCGCCGGCCCCGCCCCAGCCCCCCTTTACCCACTCACACCCTAAGGAAGTTAAGACGCCACAAAGCTGGGACCCCTCCCCAGCCCCACGCCGAAACGTAACGGGGACATTACCTGGCTGGGTTTGAACTCCACAAAGCCTGCTTGCTGGCTGCTTTGACCAGGAGGCTGAAGAAACGCCAGCCTTTGCTGCTGGGCACCGTGCCCCAGACACTGCCCCAGGGCCGCCCCGAAGATCCACAGCCACCCCACGCTCCGGGCCGACCACCTCACTGCCGGGGGCATCCTGGTCCCTGGGCGTCCGCTGGCTGCACACCAGCCTCTGCCCTGCCTCTTATACCAGCCCTTCCTGCCGGGGCCAGGCCGCCTGACTCAGGTGAGGCGGGCTGTCTGCGGCGGGAGGCCCCACCTGTACCTGCACCCATGAGTCAGCCTGGGGAGAGCACCGTGAGCCGCTCCGCAGAGCAGCCGCTCTGTAATCCCTGCCAGGCGGGGCGGGCACCACCTTCCACCCACCTGGCCTCAGACAGGCGGCGGGCGGCCCTAGCCAGGAGCAGCTGTAAATCACAGGCTGAGTCACGGGAGGCCACGCCCTGGGCGGGAGGGCGGGAGGGCCATAATCCCAGGCTCCACTCCTTCCCTGGAGCTACGCATTTTAGTGCATTTTAGTCAGCCGGCTGGAGAGGGGGAGAGGGATGTGGGGAGTGGGGGCCCTGTGGGCTACATGGCAGGAGACAGGAGCCCCCAAAACATGCAGATAATACACGTTAGATTAAAAAACAACAAGAACTCCTAGGTGCCGGTCCCCGTGCGGTGTCCCACCCTCGAGGGCTGAGAAATGAAGGGTGTCCGTGGGACACACAGGACAATTATTTCCTGACAACTGTACCAACATTGTGATTTCTCCTCTCGCTTAGGAAGAGAGCAGACTTACAGCCTGAGGTGTGTAGTCGCTTCATTTTAGAGCACATTTTTTAAAAATGTATTTTTATTGACTGCAGAGAGGAAGGGAGGAAAGAGAGACAGAAACACCAATGATGAGAGAGCATCATTGACCAGCTGCCTCCTGCACGCCCCCTACTGGGGATGGCGCCCACAACCCGGGCCTGTGCCCTGACCGGGAATCGAACCGTGACCTTCTGGTTCATAGGTCGATGCTCAACCACTGAGCCACACCAGCCGGGCTGAGGGCACGTTTTAATCCCATGAGGACAAGTCCAGTCGACTGGGCCTCAAGCGAGGACCTGCTGCGAGTGGGAAAAGGGGACTTTGATGTCCCCACGAAGGATTGGGATGTACTTGGACTTAACTCTGCAGGGTGGTGATGGAGGGAGCCCTGGGTTAGAGAGAAGCACGAACCCGGGTCGGTACCAGGGAAGCAGCAGCTCGGATACTGGGGTGCGCCTGGGGCTCCTTCCAGCCTCCGGGAAGCTCTGATGTGACCCCGGATCCACGGGCTCCTCAGCTCTCCAGTGGGTTCCGAGACGCTGGGATTTCTTTCCACTTAATACCTGAGGGGGGGTCCAGGCAAGACAGGAGCCACAGCCCCGCCGAGACCTGTGCGTGGAGCGGGCGGCCAGACCAGCCGTGCTGGACGCGGCCAGGAGTGCCCGGGGCGCTTGCACGGACAGGAGAATGTCCTACCTGGCACGAGTCACCCGTGTACTCAGGGGGGCAGGCACACATCTCCACCGTGTGCGCGCGGCGCCCGCTCCCTGTGTCCGAGGCCTCCTCCAGCCCCACCCCGCTCAGGCTGAGCCGCTGCGTCTCGCTGAAGTACAGGCCGCGAAGGCGCATCTCCTCCAGCCCCGACAGCACCACCATCAGCTCCGCCCGCGTCACCAGGGCGCCGCTCCCCGCGTGCCGGAAGCTTCCCTGCAGGGAAACAGAGAGGCAGGCTCACCTCAGGGAGGCAGACACCCAGACAGTCGACGACACAACAGAAAACAAGATGCAGTCGGATAGGAAGGGCCTGACGGTGGACAGACACTCAGACGTCAGGTGTCCTGCTTCCTCCCAGGAGGAGGGAGCGCCACGTCGAAGGGGGGAAATCAGGAACAATGCAGTGAAACTGAAGTTTCCAGTGTTAGGCTTCTTTTAAAATGTACTTGTGGCCCAGCTGGCGTGGCTCAGTGGTTGAGCATCGACCTATGAACCAGGAGGTCACAGTTCAATTCCCCGTCAGGGCACATGCCTGGGTTGTGGGCTCTATCCTCAGTGGGGGGGTGTGCAGGAGGCAGCCGGTCCATGGTTCTCTCTCATCACTGATGTTTCTATCTCTCTCCCTTCCTCTCTGAAATCAATAAAAATATGTTTTTAAAAAATAATAAATAAAATACGCTTTTGTTTGTGCAAGCACCGAGAAAGATGGCATGGAAACCGAGGGATGCAGCCCAGATATTTACATGTGAGTAACTGGGACAGAGAACACAACCTTCTCGTGTGCACACACATTCATTTTCTATGATAAAAAAGATACAATATAAAAATTATCACCTTAACCAGTTAACTGCCACGATATTTTGAATTTAATTAAAAAAGGTCTGCCGCCCGCATCTATAGACGCTTATGGTGCACAAACGTTAACCGTATTTAACTGTACTCTACAATACTATTACTCTACGTGCATTGTTGTACGACAGGTGCCTAGAACTCTGTCATCTTGCAAGACTGAACCTCTATGCCTACTAAGAAATCACTTCCATCTCCCTGCCCCCACCCTGCCCATGGCGACCACCATCGCACTTTCTGTCTCTATGAATCTGCGAGCTTAAATACCTCTCTACAGGAACTCATGCAGTTCTGTTTCTGTGACTGGCTTATCTCACTCAGCACGATATCCCCCAGTTCCATTCACGTTCTGGCCTGTGGCAGGGCTTCCTGCCCCTGAGGTGGGATCACATTCCTATGTATGCGCCACTTTTTCTTATCCATTGTTTTCGCCTCTGGGCCACTGGGATAGTGCTGTGATGAACACGCATGGGCAAATATGCCTTCAAAATTTTGTTTCCAATTCTTTTTTTTTTTTTAAATCTTTATTGTTCAGATTATTACATTTGTTTCTCTTTTTTCCCCCCATAACTCCCCTCCTTCCAGCTCCCACCCCACCCTCCGCCCTCACTCCCCACCCACTGTGTTCATCCATAGGTGCACGATTTTTGTCCAGTCTCTTCCCGCATCTCCCATTCCCCTTTCCCCCCAAGAATAGTCAGTCCATTCCCTTTCCATGTCCCTGATTCTATTATAATCACCAGTTCATTCTGTACATCAGGTTATTTATTCACTTGATTCTTAGATTCATTTGTTGATAGATGCATATTTGTTGTTCATAATTTGTATCTTTACCTTTTTCTTCTTCTTCCTCTTCTTAAAGGATACCTTTCAGCATTTCATATAATATTGGTTTGGTGGTGATGAACTCCTTTAACTTTTCCTTATCTGTGAAGCTCTTTATCTGACCTTCAATTCTGAATGATAGCTTTGCTGGATAAAGTAATCTTGGTTGTAGGTTCTTGGTATTCAGCACTTTGAATATTTCTTGCCATTCCCTTCTGGCCTGCAAAGTTTCTGTTGAGAAATCAGCTGACAGTCGTATGGGTATTCCCTTGTAGGTAATTGAGTCTCTTTCTCTTGCTGCTTTTAAGATTTTCTCTTTGTCTTTTGCTCTTGGCATTTTAATGATGATGTGTCTTGGTGTGGTCCTCTTTGGATTCCTTTTGTTTGGGGTTCTCTGCGCTTCTTGGACCTGTAAGTCCATTTCTTTCACCAGGTGGGGGAAGTTTTCTGCCATTATTTCTTGAAATAGGTTTTCAATATCTTGCTGTCTCTCATCTTCTGGCACCCCAATAATTCTGATATTATTCCGCTTGAAGCTGTCCCAGAGGCTCCTTACACTATCTTCACACTTTCGGATTCTTTTTTCATTTTGCTCTTCCAGTTGGGTGTTTTTTGTCAAATCTTTGGTTTGATTCTTGTGCTCCTCTGGTCTGCTATTGGGTATAATATTCTTTATTTCAGTCCGTGTATGCTTACTTTCTAATTTCTTTATCGTAGCATCGAGGGTCTCATTAGTTTTCGTGAGGCTCTGCTCAAATTTATAGCAAGCCCTCAAAATTGCGATTCTTAGCTCCATATCCTCCATTTCTGTCATTTTTTTTGTCTCCGCATCTTTTATGCTTTCTTGGTGCACCCCCTTGTGGTCTTTGTGCGCAGTCTTGTTCTAGCCAAGCCTTAATTGTTGTAGTTAACACTAGAGGGATTTGACCACCAGGCCGACTGGCAGTAGGAATCAGCTGTGTGGAAAAGGTCTGTCCTCTGGGGAGGCGCTAATCCAGCCTTTGCCTGAGGCGATCGGCAAATGGCTGTGCGCAGGGCTTGGGCGGGGCGGGATCCACAGGGCGGGGGGAGGGAGCAGTTATGGCCGCTCTCAGTCCGTCCCCAGGGGCTCTGCCTCTCTGTCCCAGCAACCGCTGCAAACCTCGGAGGGGCCGTAGCCAGACAGTCCCGCTTCTCCCGTTTGAGTCTGGGTCCCTAGAGACTCGCCCGGATCTGTAGCCCAGAGTCTGAGACTCACTCCTGATTGAAAACGACAACCGCGCCCTCAGCCACCAGCCCGCTTTGCGTGCGCACCACCGCACCACCGCACCACCGTACCTTTAAATTTTCCACACTGCGCCTCCTCTGAGCCTGGGAATGCTGTTGTTTTTCCTTCTAGTTGAAGAGTCTCTCCTCAGCCAGCCTTCCTGTGGTTCTGGTTGATGTCCGTTCCGTCTTTTAGTTATATTTTTGAAGTGGTTGTTTACGGCGGCAGTCTCCGGTGTTTACCTATGCCGCCATCTTCGATTCTCCCTGTTTCCAATTCTTGTGGATATATATCCAGAAATGGGATTGCTGAATCATGCGGTAATTCTGTTCTTCAAATTTCTGAGGAGCCTCAATTGTTTTCCACAGCAATGCACTGTTCCACCAACGGCGTACAATATCTCCACATCCTTGCTCACTCTTGTTCTTTTGTTTTGTTTTGAATTAAAAACATTTCTTGTAGCCTTCCTAGTAGGTGTGAGGGTGTCTCCTGGCTTTGACATGCATCTCTGATGACTTAGTGATGTTGGGCATCCTGTGCACAAAAGCCTGTACTTGTAACCTCTGGAGTCTGTTGGTTCCTCTGAAGAGTTCCCACGTCTCTTTAATGGGCAGAGTAACAACACCTAATCCCTCAGCAGCATCGTGAGGATGAAAGCGGATTAGTGCTGTGATGTACATAAAGTATTCAGAACAGTGTATAGTAAACATTAAATAAATGGTAACTGTTATCCTATATAATAAAAAGCTAATATGCAAATTGTCCCCTTGACCAGGAGTTTGACCGGCAGTTCAACCAGGAGGTGGGGCCAGCCAGCCAACCGCCTGCGGCCCCTTCCCCAAGCCGGCCCCGCCCCTGATCAGCACCCCCGCTACCCCGATCGGGGCGGGCTGGCCGGACCCCACCAGTGCACAAATTCATGCACTGGGCCTCTAGTTAACACATAAATATAATTCTTATATAATTTTAATTTATGTTTTAACAGTTTGAGGTATAATTTATATACAATAATATTCCCTCACTTTACGCATAAAACTTTTAGTAAATTTACAGAAGCACAATGTAATGTTAGAACATTTCCACCCACCTCCAAAAGCACCCTCCTGGCTATTGTAGTTACTGCCCATTCCCATCTCCAGGCCCAGGCACCTGCTAAGCCACATGCTGCCTCTATGGACTTGCTGATGCTGGACATTTATATAAATACCAACTTAATTTCAACAGTATACAAAAACGTGGCTTCCAGTTGCTTCATTCCCTCCCCTGCTCCTTTTGCTACGGTCATATAACTTACACTTTTATACATTGTAGGCTCACCAACACAGATTTAAAATTGTTGCTTGATGCAGCTGTCATTTAAAGCAGATAGGAGAAAAAAGGAGTTATAAATAAAAGATATGTTTATACTACCTTTTCTATTTACCTTTGTAGTTACCTTTACCTGTGTTGGGTTTCTTATGTGGATTTAAGTTACTGTCTAGAGTCCTTTCATTTCAGTCTAAAGGATTCCCTGTGGTATTTCTTGTAAGGAGGGTTGGCTAGTTGATGAATCTTCTCAGTTTTGTTTATAATAGAATGTCTTCATTTCTCCATTATTTTTGAAGTACATTTTCCTGGACATATAATTCTTTGTTGACAGTGTTACCTTCCGCACTTTGAAAGTCTCAGCCCATTGTTGTCCAACTTCCATGGTTTCTGGTGAACAGTCAGCTGTAATTTTATTGAGGACCCCATGTATGTGACACAGTGCTTCTCTCATGCTGCCTTCAAGATTCTCTGTCTCTCAGCAACTTTACTATGATGCTTCTGTATGTGGATTTCTTGCATTTATCATACTTGGAGTTTGTTGAGCTTGGGTGTGTAGATTAATGATTTTCATCAAATTTGGGGAGTTTTCAGCCTTTACTTCTCCAACCCCCCCCCCCCCGCCCCGTTCTGGCACTCCTATTGTGCACGTGTTGGTACATTTTTTCTGACTATCTCTGAGACTCTGTTTGTTTTGCCTCACCTTCTTTTCTTCCTGTTCCCCAGATAATCTCAATTGAACTTCTTCAAGTTGTGTGATTCTCTCTTCTGCCTGCTCAAACCTGTTGCTGAGCCCTTGTCTTAGTCAGCTCTGGCCGCCATAACAAAATACCGTAGACGAGGCAGCTTAAACAAGGTGTATTTCATCACAGTTTGGAGGCTAGAAATCCCAGGTCAAGGTGCCAGCCAGTTAGGAACTCTCTTCCTGGCTTGCAGATGGCCACTCCGCACTGTCCTACTCGGCAGGGAGAGTGAGCTCCCCGATGTGTCCTCTTATAAGGACACACTAGAGGGCACATGTCATCCCCCCAGGTCAGGGCTCCACCCTTATGACCTCATCTAACCTTACTCACTTCCTTACTCCAAATACAGCCCTGGGGTCAGGGCTTCAACATATGAATTGGTAAGACAGGGCTCTCCTATTCTCCTTTAGTTCTTTAGGCATCGTGTTCTCTAGTTCTTTGACATATTTAAAATGTTGATTTAAAGCCTTTTATAGTAAATTCAATGTCTGGGCTGTTTCTCCTCCACCCCTCTCCCCCCAACCTCCCACGTATAAACCACATTTTCTTATTCTTTGATGTTAGACGTCTTTGTGGCTTTTCCGTCAATTGGTCCCAAGCATTTGTTGGACACTCACCAGGTCCCAGCACTGAGGGAACCTGAGGACACGCCGTAGCACTTAGAGGCTCCTGGGGTTTATAAGACAAAGAGGACGGACAGCGCTCAGTGCCATAAAAATGGCACAAACAGAGCCCTGTGAGGATGAAACTCCGTATAGTTTCTATAACTCGTTTTATACTGAGAGATATAAATTATGTTTATATTTGGAGGATTCATATAATTCATATTTTTTAACTCACAAAGTCAGTTAAAAAGCACGACTGTGTGAAAGGGCTAAGCTGTGAACAGAGGGCCATGGAGAGCCGGGGAGGCATGTTCCTTAGGTCACCCACCTCCACCAGCTGCACCCGCCCGTGATGCAGCTTGTCCGGGCGCGGGTCACTCGGCTCCTCGTGGACGACGGACATGCGCTGACCCTGTTCAGAGAAAAGCACGCCTGCCCTCAGGCTGTGGCTGGGCCCTCAGGCTGTGGACAGGCTAAGAACAAATTTATGTGGATCTGCATGCGTTGCATGAAGTGCCTGATTCTAGAAAATTGTTGGGAAATAAACTGACTGGCAAAGGATGAATGACAAGGAAGCGAAATGCTACCACCCAACACACTGCGTGTTCACAGTCAGGAACCCCCAATTCTCTTGACAAAAGATGGCTAAAAAGATGGGGAAAAATTTTAAGCCGTGCCTCCCAGTTAGTACATGAGGTGCCTACAGACTGGACTGTGGTAGCAAGAAAGCGCTTTGGGGGGTGGGGTGGGCAGGAAGGTGCCAGGCCGCAGTGCAGCCTGCAGAGCGGGGAGCCTCGGGGCTGGCCCCTGGGGGACTGGGGGGACCCAGCCCTACATTCCTCACCCTCTGGATTCAGCCTGTCCACCCAGCTCTGCACCCACTCCCTAGCACAGGGCACAGGGGAGGCCAGCGCCCACTGTCAGCACCCCCACCCCAACACACACACGCGCCCCAGCTTCTCTGTGGTAGCACCAGACCTGCCAGGAATGCCTTCGAGCCGTGTTTCAGAAAGAAGAGATTATCTGCAATCACAGATCATTTTAAACCTCAACCTGAGAAACATGCCCAGTCGGCTCTTCATCACAGCAGCCTGGACACAGCGGAGGAACGGTTCATGCTCCCGGGAGAAATCAGGGAGACATTTTGAGCATCACCTCTCTGTGAATCTAGCCGTCTGCACAACCAACGCGTTGGCAGTAACATCTAGGTGTGCTGATGGCCTGGCCTCGCGAGACTCGGCACAGAGAACGAGCCTGGGAGACCGCACTGCTTGGCAGTGGTCTTAGTGGCAGCTACGGCTCCCTCAGCCGTCACTCTCACCTTTGGTGCTTCGTGTCAAGGTGCTTTGCAAAGGTTGAGGTGACTCTCTTTTTGAGGACAGGCATTGCCTGCCCTTTATGAGCCCAGCCATGTGGCCTTGTCGGCAGGAAGGGCTCGAAAGCATTTGTGAAAGGAAACTGAAAGATGAAAACATAAAACATAAAAGTGAACTTATGAGAATCACGTTATGAGCCACTAAGCACATTGGGCCTGGGGGGTGGGGCAGGGGTCCCGGCAGGCACTGCATGCTCTACCCTTCATTTAGTTTCTACAAATATTGGAAACGACGCCATCGAGACATTCGCAGCCCCTCGTCAAGCTGCCCTAAAGGGAATCGGCGCGACGGCGGCCGCCCGCTCGGTCCCTCGAGTCGGGCTGGTACCCACAGTGAGCTGCAGGGCGGGCTGCTTCCCCAGAAGGGCCATGTCGGCTGGGAGCCCGAAGGACTTGACTTGGTAGGTGAGGAAGCCGCCGTAGGAGGAGACCTGAAACGGGAGGGACGTGGTCAGCAGGCAAACATGAAGAGACCACGGCAGCATCGCTCATGTGAGACGTACTGGGCCCAGGGTCTGGAGAGAGACACAATCAGCCTGCTAACAGGGCCGCTAGCGAGCGGACTGAAGATGGTATTTAACGTCCCACAGGTTGCCCACTTTAGATCACTTAAACCGCGCAGCGTGATGGAGCTTCTCAAGTAAAAGGTCCTTCTGTTAAAAAAAAAGCGTAGCCCAGCTGGCATGGCTCCGTGGTTGAGCTTCCTGTCGACAGCCCGCAGGAACAGAGACCTGCTGGCAACCCGGTGAGCTTGGAGGTGGACCCTCAGCCCAGGTGCCCACGCCCTGGCTGACACCTCGACCGCACCCTCAGGAGGGACCCCGAGCATCCGCTCCTGGACTCCTGACCTCAGAAACCAGGTTAGGTCATCAGTTTGTTGCTTTAAAAGTCAGTGTTGCCCGAGCTGGTGTGGCTCAGTGGAGAGAGCATCAGTCTGCAGATTGAAGGGTCCCGGCTTCAATTCTAGTCAAGGGCACATGCCTCAGTTACGGGCTTGATCCCCCAGTGTGGGGTGTGCAGGAGGCAGCCAATCAATGATTCTCTCTCATCATTGATATGTCTCTTTCTCTCTCCCTCTCCCTTCCTCTCTGAAATCAATAATATATATATAATATATATATACACACATATGTATACATGTATGTATATAATATATATATTATCTTTTAAAAAGTCAGTGTTGCAGGAAACCTGTTACGCAGCGAAGATAACCAGTGCGTGGCCCACCTGTGCAGGTGAAGAGGCGTGTGCGTGAGGCAGGAGCGGGTTACGGGGGAGCATCCACATTCCCCACACACAGAGCTAGAAACCCCAGGTGGCGCCTACCTTGTCCCCCAGGTAGGAAGGAGGGGCTCAGGTGGCACCTACCTTGTCCCCCAGGTAGGAGGGAGGGGGGCCCAGGTGGCACCTACCTTGTCCCCCAGGTAGGAGGGAGGGGGGCCCAGGTGGCACCTACCTTGTCCCCCAGGTAGGAGGGAGGTGCGACCCAGGTGGCGCTGTGCACGGTGGAGGGCAGCTCCTGGAGGTCGGCGACCACACTGCCGCTGCCGGGGTTGAAGGAGACGGGGATCTGGGCCCTGTCCGCCGTCTCCAGGCGCCAGCCCATCATGTCCACAAACTGGAACACAAAAGCCAGGTGGGAACGCGGGATGGGGCCTGTCGCCACAGCTGGGCTGTGCAGAGGAGCCAGAGACGAGCGGCCGCCTGGCCTCACAGGCCCTGCCCTGGGGTCCCCGGAGGGCAGAGAGCAGGGGGTGCGGGGTTATCCTTGTGCCCAGACACATCCTGACTCCTGACGTTTAGTAGGCGCCCATCAATGTGCGAGTGACACTGGGTAAGCGCATAAGTAACAACGAGTCCCGTGGGCTCCCGTTACGGTGAGCTCCTGCGTGTGAGACGTGGAGTGGAACGCAGTGCTGGGCTGTCGTCACTCTGCTCTATGGAGCCTCGTCACTGACTATGTCCCTGATCACAAAGGACGCCAGGAGTTAGATGGTGAGAGGAAGGGAGCGAAGGGCTGGCAAGGCAGAGGTTAGGAGTCAGGCTCCGGGTTCCCTGGGGGCAGAGGGAGGAGACTTCAGAGTGGGTTTACAAACTAACTTTTTCCCAGTTAAAGGCTGCACTCCTTTTAGGAGGCAGGAAATGAAATCTTTCTTTGAATACTTGTTGGATACAAGACAACACTCGCACAAAGAAGCAAGTATTAGGCTACTGGTTCATGGAATAATGAAGGCAACACACGTTTTACTTTCATGGAGTTAATTTAAAAAGTGGCCACAGAGCCCCAGCTGGTTTGGCTCAGCGGTTGGAGCACCTGCCTGCGGACTGAAGGATTCTGGGATCTATTCCGGTCGAGGGCACGTACCTGGGTGGCAGGCTCCATCCCGGCCCCAGACGGGGTACATGTGGGAGGCAACCAATCAGTGGATCTCTCTCACATCGATGTTTCTCTCTCTGTCTCTCCCCCTCCCTTCATTCTGCCTAAATATCCTCGGGTGAGGATTCACAGTAACAAAAAAGGGGCCAAAGAGAAGATGTGGTGAAAGGCCTGAGAAGGAAGTAACACAGGAAGAAGATGAGCTGATGAGAAGCAGCAGGGGAGGAACCACAAAGCCATGTGTTTAACGGTGCCCACTGAGCATCTACTGTGTCCCAGATGCTGCTGGGGCACTGGTCTAAACCGGAGCTCAGGCGCACGTGGGGGAGGGAGGCAGATAATAAACACATTTTAGAACTAATCATACAATAGGGCAGAGGGTGACAGGTGGGCTATGGTGTGGGGAGCGGTGAGGGAGGCCCCGTGAGCACCAGGCGCTGGAGCAGGGGCCTGACACCCTGCAGGACGGGATGGGGCAGGAGAGCATCTGTGGGAACAGCACTGAGGCTGAGGCACAGCCAGGGCCAGGCTCAGCCTTTTAACAAAGTAATACAGCCCGGCCCGGCCGGCGAGTCTCAGTGGTTGAGTGTTGACCTATGAACTGGGAGGTCATGGTTAGAGTCCCGGTCAGGGCACAGGCCTGGGTTGTGGGCTCCAACCCCAGTGTGAGGAGTGCAGGAGGCAGCCGATCAGTGATTCTCTCTCATCATTGATGTCTCTCTCTCTGTCCCACTCTCCCCTCCTCTGAAATCAATAAAAATATACGTATTTAAAACAACAACAAAGTACTACCCAGACACTCCCATGGCCCTCATGTTTCACGCCCATCCGTCCGCCCTCACTCGGATGTTCTCCCTGAAACAGGCCGACGCGCTCCCGCACACCTTCGCTCTCCGTCTGTGGGTGCTGTGGCAGTGACGGCTGATCCCAAAGCAAAAGCAGCTGGTGCAGCCCTGGGGGTTCGCCGGGTCCAAGTGGAAGGAGCCTTCTCGACACACGTCGCACTCGGCACCGTCCACATTCTCCTACGGAAAACACGGAAGGAGAGGTCATTCCCTCCGCGGGGTCCGGACGGCCGTAACCTACCCGCACGAACGAAACACAGCACAGGCTGCCAGGACGGGGATGCCAACAGAGCGTGAGATGATGGTGCGTGATTGTTAAGCTTCTTTACGGCCTCATTGTTTAAACCAGCTGTGTGAGCCTTTAGAGCAGCGGTTCTCAACCTGTGGGTCGCGACACCTTTGGGGGTCGAATGACCCTTTCACAGGGGTCGCCTAAGACCACCGGAAAACACATCTATAATTACAGATTGTTTTGTGAGTAATCACTATGCTTTAATTATGTTCAATTTGTAACAATGAAATTGGGGGTCACCACAACATGAGGAGCTGTATTAAAGGGCCGCGGCATGAGGAAGGTTGAGAACCACTGGTTTAAACCTGTATCCCACACACGTAGAGCACTTCCTTCCCGCTGGCATCTCGAAGGCAGGGAATCGGCCCGGCAGGACTCAGTCGGACGGGACCAAGGCCTCCCCCTGACGCTGGGACCTGGGGCCCGGCAGCAGGCACAACCAGGGACAGGCTCCTAGGGCACCTCTGAGCCTCTTGAATTGTAGGCAGAGTGTGTGGGAGCCCAGCCGTGTGGCTCAGTGGTGAGCGTCGACCTAGGATCCAGGAGGTCACGGTTCGATTCCCGGTCAGGGCACATGCCTGGGTTGTGGGCTCGATCCCGTGTGGGGCGTGCAGGAGGCAGCCGATCAATGACTCTCTCATCACTGGTGTTTTTTTCTCTCTCCTTTCCTCTCTGAAATAAATTGTATATTATATATATATATATATATATATATATATATATATATAATTTTTTTTTTTAAAGACGTGTGTGATTTTCTGGAGAGGGTTGCACCTGTCACCAGACTCTTAGGGAGGTCTGCAGCCTCCACATCTACCACGGGTCGTCCCATTTCCCATATATTCCTGTACACTGACTGGACATGAAGAGCTTCCACAGTGATTGGCGGCCAATATCCTGGCCGCACTGGCCCAGGCTCACCTTGCAGAGGCAGGCCCCGGTCTCCGGGTCGCAGACTCCGGGCTCTGTCCCGTCTCTGCTGCAGCGGCAAGGGATGCACTCGGGGAAGCGGTGAAACCCAGGAGCGCATTGGTCGCAACGCCGTCCTGAGATTCTGGGCCTGCACCTACACCCAAGCAAAGGAAGTGGAAGCCGTCGGCATCTCTACAGCAGGCCAGGTGCATCCACGGCCAGGGGGACCCCGGTGCTGATGGCCAAGGCAGAACGGAGGCAGCAGAGCCCGGGCCTGAGCCTCGAGGGTGCGGACAGGAAGAGGGAATCTGTTGTACATGTTTTCACTTCATCGGAAAAGAAAGGAACGGGAGTCCAGCAGGTGGGCTCAGCCATTGAGCATCAAGCCAGGGACCAAGAGGCCACCAGTTCCACTCTGGGGAGGGCACAGGCCTGGGTGCGGGCTTCATCCCCTTTTGGGGGCGTGCAGCAGGCAGCGATCAAACCTAAGGAAGGCCCCGTGCCAAGCAACCCCTGTCCTTCGGGAAGGAGCTGAGTGAGACTTGATTTTTGCATTTAGAGAGAGGAAGGGAGAGGGATAGTCTTTATCCTTCTCAAACCACGAGCATGAACCAGTTCCACTCCCCGTCAGGGCACGTGCCCGGGTTGCAGGCTCGATCCCCAGCAGGAGGCAGCCCATCAGTGATTCCCTCTCATCATGGAAACAGCCGTTTGCTATTCGTGTCTCAGCAGTCGTGCCAGGACCTCTCGCTGCTCCGGGCAGCCCCTCCCAGGAGGTTCTCCAGCATGTCCCTCCCCCCCGTCCCCCCTGCCACATACACACACAGGACCCCCACACCGGCTCAGACAGGTGCCCGGCAGGCTCTGCATTGAAACCTCAAAGCCGAAGTCACGGGCTTCCCAGGTGAACAGCGTACCAGCCGGACTGAGCGGCGACGGCATGAGGGACAGGATCCCGCCTCCCAGACCAGAGGCTGGAGGCACTGGACGGTGGGTTACACAGCAGGGGGTGCATGTGGCTCACCCCGTCCGGCTGCCCCAGGGAGGGACCGGCCTGAGGATTTCAGCCTGAGTCCTACCCTGTCCTTCACAACGTCCAGCTAACCCAGGGAAGGGTGGAGCCCGGCCCTAAATACAAGTGGCGAGGCGCCCCCCATAGGGACACGTAGAAGTTGGTAACTCTACACGTGCATTTTGACACTAAAAATATGCTGGAGCCCTGGCCGGTGGCTCAGTGGTTACAATGACGGCCCACGGACCAAAGGGTCACAGGTTCGATTCCCAGTCTAGGGCACGTACCTGGATTGTTCGATTCCTGGTCAGGACGCGAGTGGGAGGCAAGCAAACGATGTGCCTCTCTCACATCAATGTTTCTCCCTCTCCCTCCTACTCTCTAAAAATCAATGGGAACAATACTTTGGGGTGAGGATTAACCAAAAAAAAGAAATAAAAAGATGGATGGTGGAGGGAACAGGCCGGGCAGCTTGTGGGCTCAGGCGACCGGCCCTCACCCACCAGGCCCTGCTGGGTCCCCTGGGGAACAAGTGACTCCACACGTGACCTATCTGGACGGGGAACCGCGCCCTGAGGGGACCCCGTGCAGCCCTCGGGCCCATGAGAATCGGGAGTAACGTCCGGTGTGGGCAGACGCATCGTCCCTTCCATGGAGAACCAGCGGGCCCATGCCCCAGCTCACCTGCACTGCCCGTGGTCCAGGTGGCACTCAGGGGTGCCCACCGTGACTGCCGTGCCCGCGCTGGAGCAGTTGCAGGGCTGGCAGCCCGCCCGGGGGTGGAAGCCAAAGGAGTGGGCGTCGCAGACCTGGCACTGGGGCCCGGCCGTGTGCGGAGGGCAGAGGCACCGCCCCGTCGTCTCCTCGCAGGGGCGCCAGCCGCAGCTGCACGCTGCAGGGACAGAGAGAGACGTGCAGGTGAGATGCTGCCCGACCCAGCAGGGCTGCACCAACGGCCAGGATTCTAGAAGCTTCCAAGGGCGGAAAATGCCAGGCTCTCTTCATGGTGGCACTGTTGATGGGAGCCGACATGAAGGCCCTTTCTCGGGCCGAGGCTGACCCTGTTGAAGGCTCCTGGTAGAGGGTGTGTGACACCGGTGACACAAGTGAGGCGGAAGGTGCTGGAACCCAGGCTCAGGTGGAGGAGGCAGGAAGAGAGTGGGCTTTGCTCCGTGCCCAGCCCTGTGCCAGGTGCTCACGGTCCAGAGAGGTGTTTCTTTGCTCCCTTCTCTCCCTCTCTCCTTCCCTTCCTTCTGGATTTACTCAGCACCTGTCTGTGCCAGGGGCTGAGGTACAAAGGCAGAGCTAGCACCCCAAGACCTCACCGCCCCGTCAGAGCATCACCCAGAAAACGGCTTGACTGGGGTGGGTGGAGGACGCAGGGGGAGCCCCGAGGGACTCAGGGAAGGTTCTCCTGTGGAGTTAAAGTGGAGTTGAGACCTGAAGGAGGAGGAAGGGCATTCCAGGTGGAGGGAACTGCATGTGCGAAGGCAGGGAGGCAGGGAGGCCCTCCTGGTCTGGGAACTGTGGGAGGGCGATGGAGCCCAGCCCAGGAAATCTGCTGGGTGAGGTTGGCGTCCCAGAACCCACTACCTGGACCCTCTGCCTCCTTGACCTCCTTTGCTCCTGGCTGCCTGGCCAGGAAGAGACCCCGCCTACCTGCACTAGAGGAGGCTTTGAAGCTGGAGAGAGGGATGAGGAAGGAGGGTCAGCTGCTGGGATTGCTTCTCAGGAATCTCCTCCTCCTCCTCCTCCTCCTCCTCCTCCAACACCATGGCAACCAGGCGGCAGCTGGGGGAACAGCTGTGAGCTGGGCTGAGTGGAGGGGGAGGTGGGCTGGGGGTCGGGACCTCTGCTCCCCTCTCTGAGCCTCAGTTTTGGCATCTGGAATATGGGCACCACCACCCAGTTGCTGGCTCCTGTCAACCCAGGTGCCCCAGGAAGCGGAGGCCCAGCTGGACTCAGGAGGGGAGGCCCGGGAGGTGAGGGCAGGGCCGGGGAGGACCCTGCACCATCTGCCGCTGGGGCTCCGCAGGGACGGGGAGTCCCTGAGTGCGTGGCCTGCGCTTCCCACCAAGCAGCTGCCTGGTGCGCCCACTGCACTGTCGCTGCCCAGGAGCCCGGGGAGCGGGAGGCAGGGCCGAGGCACAGACACAGGGAAGGTCTCCCCGGGAGCCCTGCGGGGGGAAGTCTGAGGGGGGGAGGTCTCCCCTGCTGGGAACAGGGCCCAGCTGTGCCCAGAACCCGGTCAAAGCCCCAGAAGGAGGGGAAGGAGGGTCTATTTCTTGGGCTGCTGCTCCCATGACAACAAACTGGCCTCAACCAACAGGAACATGTGCTCTCCCCCTTCTGGGGCCAGAACCTGAAATCAGGGCGTTGGGGGCTGTGCTCCCTCAGAGGGCTCCAGGGAGGGTCCTTCCTGCCTCTGCAGCTTCTGGGGGCTCCTGGCTGCATCCCTCCCATCTTCACGTGGCCCCTCCTCCATCCTCAGGCGACTTCTCCAGTGTGTTCACATGGCCCCGTCCCCTTGTTCACGTGCCCACTATTGCATGTTCATGTGGCCCCGCCCCCTTTCGACCTTGGATGGTCTGTTTCTGGGGTGCCACCTCCCTGGTTGGCTGGCTGCCTGCTCTCACACCTGTCAACAGTCCCTTTGCCAAAGTCCTTCCAGAAAATCGTGTGCACGTGCCATCTCCTTCCTGGTGTGACAGCTGGGATTGAAAAGGAGACAGGAGAGCAGTGGCCCATCCAGAGTCCATGCCAGAGGTCCAGAGGGGCCTGTGCCGTCCCTGGAGGCTCCCAAAGGGGCTCCAAACTAGCAGGCCAATGCACCCAATGCACCCCAGTGCATCCAACCCCAGTGCATGGAGCCCTGGGCCAGGCTGGGATCAGGAGCAGGACCCGTTGGCAAGGCTGGTCTCATGTGGAGACTCTGTGCCGAGGCTACATCTCAGGCAGCAGGATGAACCTGCTTCTGGGGCAGCAGGATGGGTCTTAGATAAGGTCTGCAGGCTTCTGGCTCAGGGCATGGTAGCCCCTGGCCCTGCCTCCACTCCCCCTCAGGAGCCCGTGCACCTGGGACAGAGGCCGCCTCATGGAGCCCGTGTACCTGGGACAGAGGCCGCCCGATGGAGCCCGTGTACCTGGGACAGAGGCCGCCCCATGGAGCCCGTGCATCTGGGACAGAGGCCGCCCCATGGAGCCCGTGCACCTGGGACAGAGGCCGCCCCATGGAGCCCGTGTACCTGGGACAGAGGCCGCCCGATGGAGCCCGTGTACCTGGGACAGAGGCCGCCCCATGGAGCCCGTGTACCTGGGACAGAGGCCGCCCCATGGAACCCGTGTACCTGGGACAGAGGCCGCCCCATGGAACCCGTGTACCTGGGACAGAGGCCGCCCCATGGAACCCGTGCATCTGGGACAGAGGCCGCCCCATGGAGCCTGTGCACCTGGAACAGAGCCGCCGGATGGCTGAGCGGGCACTTACGTTTGCAGTGTGGGAATCCGTAGTAGCCCGTTTGACAGCGGGTGCACTGCCGACCGATGACGCCGGGCCGGCAAGGGCATTGGCCGCCCTCGGGGCTGCAGTGAGGACGAGCAGCACCGGCGGGGTGGCACTCACAGGGCAGCGCGCCCTCATGGTAGAGCGCCGCCAGGGACCTGGCGGAGTCCTTACAGAACCCGGAGGCCGTCTGGGGGCTGTGGAGACAAACAGGACTCACACATCCTGGGAGCTGTGCCCAGAGACATCCCACCTGCCCTCCCGCTTGCCCACCAGCAGGGTCTTGTGGAGGGACTGTGACTCTGGGGTCTGGGAGAACGTGGGAGAAAGCCCCAGCCTTGCACACACAGCCAGGGACAGCTGCCCCCTGCCCCCCACTCCAGAACACCCACAAGATCTAAGGCTGGGGGTGGAAAGCTTTGGGGCTGGGGTAACAGGGTGAAAATTTACCTACAGGATGAGTAGTATAAGATGTGGGTTATATCTCAATAAAGCATTATCAAGAACTTACACCTAAGTGTCTAATGATACACTGATCGCAATAATGAGGAGGAGCAGGTGGATCGTCAACATCTATTGAGTGTTGTGTGCCCAGAGCTTTCCCTACCTCTCACTTAACCTCACAGCCACCAGGCTGGCCTACGCCCATTTCACAGATAGGGCAACTGAGGCCCCTAGAGGGTAAGCAACATTCCCCAGGCCACGGAGCTATAGGGTCGCTGAGCAGGCACTCAAATCCACAGCTGCTTGACTTCAGAGTCTTTGCTCTGAGCATTTTATGTTCAGGGACTTCTGCCCCCAGCTGCCTGAGGGACCTGGGTTCCCCAGGAATCCTGTGGGGGCCCAGGCAGGTCTGTGGAGAGACTGGGGCTGACACTCGGGCTGCACCAGGCTCTGGGCATCAGGGAGCAGGAGAGAGGATGGTGTCTGTCTGGCCTGAGGCTCCTGCTCAGTCAGGTGGCACAGGAGGGTGGGCACTGGGTCTGACACGCCTCCCAGGGGAGGTGCCCGTGGGGTGTCTCAGGAAACGGGGTGGGACCCCAGGAAGCAGCGAGGGGAAGAGAAACTCCTGCGTGACCATGAATCCCCGCTGGGAGGGTGCCTCGTGGAGACCCCCGTTGAGGGTGGGGGTCTTGCCCGGATGTGCATGACAGCACCCATCATAGGACAAGGCATGCAGAGGGCACCCCCTGCCCCAGACCCGGCCTCATGCCTCTCGCTGGGCGCAGAGAGGGGAGGACAGGCCCCGGGGAGCCCCCACCTTCCAGGACGGGAATGTGGGAGAGCCGCATGCCCTCCGGGCCTTTCCACAAGGAAGTACTCACTCAATATAAAAGCTGTTCCCTCCACAGTTGGCGACGAACTCGCGGGACTTGTCCACCGACTGCCGGTGGAGGATCTGGTAGGCGTGGTTCTCCGCGGGCACCAGGAGGATGCGGACCTGCAGGGAGCGTGAGCATGTCCTTGGCTTTCCCGCAACACGGTTCACCTGCCGCTGCTCATCTCTCTGTGCAGGACCAGTGTCCCCTGTCGCTAAGCCCAGACCCATGAGACAGGATTTACGCAGTCACAGGCCCGCACGCCAGCGTGAAGGCTCACTGCGTGATCCGTGCAGGAAACGATGGGCGGCCAGGCCCCTGGGAGAGCTGCTCAGAGCGGCAGCCTGGACGCCGGGCGGGCGAGAGGCCTGGGGGTAACCGGGGCCTGTCAGGACGCCAGGCCATGGGAGCTACGCCTGGGCACCTCTGGATCCACAGGGGTTGCTGTTCGGTATTTTTTAAAATAAATATATTTTTTTTATTCATGTCAGAGAGGAAGGGAGAAGGAGAGAGAGAAGCATCAATGATGAGAGAGAACCATGGATCGGCTGCTCCTGCACGCCCCACAATGGGGATCGGGCCTGAAATCTGGGCACGTGCCCTGACCTGGAATCGAACCGCGACCTCCTAGTTCATAGGTCGACGCTCAACCACTGAGCAACACTGGCTGGTCCTGTTTGTATTTTTTAAAGGTGAGCAAACGGAAATGGCAGGACCAATGGGAAAGCCCGAGCCACGGCGTGCCCGAGAGCTTATCCTGTCGTGAGCAACTGCAGCCCGTGTGTAACCTCCTGCTGGCTCTCTGCTCCCGAGTGAATGGGACTCGGCCGGTAACAAACGCTGCAGGAGTTTCAAACGTCTCTGTCGCCTGCTCAGCGACCTGCACTTACAGAGACCCCACTGGGCTCACGTCATGCAACTCAACAAACACTTGCCAAGCCCACGGCCCGGTGAGCCAGGCACCGGGAGACAATGAGTCAGGTCAGCCCCGTCCGAGGAAGGCGACCTCCTCCTCAGAGCGGGGCAGGGCCAGGCCTGAGGGCGCAGGGTAGCCCGGCTCCATGGGAGGCCCCGTGGGAAGCCCCTGGGCATCGGCGACTGTGGCTGCAGCGACCCAGGTGATGGGCACAGTGGGGACACCGGGGCTGTGCAGGGCACAGGCCAGGTTTGGGGCGTGTGAGGTCTCTGGGATGGAGATGTGCAGCCGATGCTCCCATGTTGGGCCTGGAGCTCAGGAGGAAGCGGAGATGAATCCACGGGGGAGGGTGCCCCTCCCATGAGGACCCAACCAAATTGGCAGGCGCAGAGGAGGCTGCACGGAGGGAGATGATGGACAAGGGCTCAGCTCCCACCCAGGGGAGCGCCAACATGTGGGGCCGAAGAGAAGGAGAGATCACGGGAGAGCATTAGAGAAAGCGGGCAGATAAACAGAGAAGAGAGCCATGGGAGCCCAGGAGGGGAAGTTTCAGGAACAGAGGGGTCTCCCAGCTTCAGAGAGACCAGGCGGAGGGTGAGGGGGGCAGGCGGAGGGTGAGGGGG
>NW_005871622.1:260755-301664 GCF_000147115.1 Myotis lucifugus
GGAGGGAGAGGGGGGGCTGGCGGAGCACGAGGCTCGGCAGAGCTCGCTCGGGCATATTTTCTTCATATTTGTCCTCTGTTATTCCAGTTTCCCTCGATTTTAATTATCACACACTTTTTTGTTGTTAACAGGTAGCTGTAAGATTTAAACATTTTCCTATAAATATGACTTCATGTCTGGCCGGCGTGGCTCAGTGGTTGAGCGTTGACCTATGAATCAGGAGGTCATGTTCAATTCCTGGTCAGGGCACATGCCCGGGTTGTGGGCTGGATCCCCAGTAGGGAGCGTGCAGGAGGCAGCAGATCCATGATTCTCTCTCATCATTGATGCTTCTGTCTCCCTCTCTCTCCCCTCCTCTCTGAAATCAATAAAAATATATTAAAATGTATATCCATGACCTCAATTCCTTGGAGGAATGGTCGTCATGAGCCAAACACACAGACCCACAGGATGGACGTCATGCGGAGATGGCGCTGGGGACACACACACGCACCAGCACTAAGGACTTTCCTTCCGGAACCTTCACAGTCACAGCCACCTCCGGCTCCCAGACGGCAAACTCAGCCTGGTCTCCGGCGATGGCCTGGTCCTGGCAGCCCAGCACATGGGGACAGAAGGAGGCACGGAAGACACCTGGGCAGAGAGGGGTCCTGTCACGCCCTGCAAGGCCC
This sequence comes from Myotis lucifugus, assembly GCF_000147115.1. Taxonomy (NCBI): domain Eukaryota; kingdom Metazoa; phylum Chordata; class Mammalia; order Chiroptera; family Vespertilionidae; genus Myotis; species Myotis lucifugus. Next base: position 261,427 of record NW_005871622.1, read on the forward strand.
TGGGAGACCAGGGGCAGCAGCCGGAGCTCCTGCCGCTCACCTGGCCAGCGCCGCCCTCCGTCCACAGACACCTCCGCGGGGAACGCCGGGTGTGCTGGCTGGGAGAAGTGGATGACGATGATGTAGCGGCCGGGGCGTGGCACGCGTCCTCTCAGGGTCACTTGGCTCTAGGAGGAAAAGGAGAAAAACAAACTCCTCGAGCTGCAGAGCGATGAGCAATCAGAATCGCAGGAAGTTCCAGGTTAAAACCAAAGCGAGCAGGGGTTTGCCAAGGGAAGTGAACGCCTCCACTGGGACGCTGCTGCCGCTTCACCTGCGTCAGCCGAGAGCAGCTGGCCTGCGGAGGTGCCACCTCGATGGGGGGGGGGGATTTGGTGGTCACGTTGGGAAACTGTGTGGCAGCTTTTGCCAAAGTGGAACATATAACTGACTGACAGTTTCAGGTCTTAATGCCCGCCAACAGGATGCACAGCATGCTTGTCAAACGGCTGCACAGAACGTTCTCAGCGTTCAGTCACTATGGTAACAACCAGGTCATGAGGAGCCAGCATGGCTCAGTGGTTGAGCATCGACCTAGGAACCAGGAGGTCCCGGGTTCCGTTCCCAGTCAGGACACATACCTGGGTTGCAGGCTCGATCCCCAGTGTGGGGCGTGCAGGAGGCCGCCGATCAGTGATTCTCTCTCACCATTGATGTTTCTCTCTCTCGCCCTCTCCCTTCTTCTCTCTCTCAAAAAAAAAAAAAGTCACTAAGAACATTAAAAAAACAACAATAGCCAACACAACAATAGTGTCTGGTGTGACTGCCCTGTCTTGAACCATAAACACAGTGTAAGTCAAATAATAGAACTGCATCTTATTGCTCACATTGCATAATAAGGTTGCATTTGATTGGTTAATTCTTGGAACCAGAAATCCTTATTATACAAGTATAGGCACCTGATTTTTTTAAAAAGTCACTTTGGAGCAAAGAGGGTAGATAATTACTACTACTATTATTTTTTTGTAAATCAACCAAAATTACACCCATCTTTGTCAGACTGTATCTTCTGGTGTGCCGCGGGATTTGAGCGGTTAGTTGTGTGCCATGAGATGAGCAGGTGGGAAACGGCTGCTCGAGAAGACTAACCAAGACGTGTTTACCGAGAATATCCTTCCTGCAAATTGTGCTTGTGCAGCTGGTGATACAAGAACGCTGTCAGCCGCCGTCACTGTCCTAGAAGTGCTTGCATTCCAGCGTGGGGGACATAATAAGCCTGACAGTGTCAGACAGCAAAGAACCGCGAAAATATGAGGTACCACAAGATGGGCATGAACTTGCTCACTGCCTCAGGCAGAGAAGCAGGAGGGACAGAGAGATCGGAGGGGTGGCATGGACAGGATCCATCTGACGCCTCGCGCCTGGAACCTCCACAGCTGAGATCAGAGGCCCTCCAACTGCAGGGGCATCTGAACTCCTGGGGAGGGTTGTGAAAACACAGATCCTTCCAGAGACTCGAAGTCCGTAGCTCTGAGATGGGGCTTATGAATCTGCATTTCTTTCTTTTTTAAAAAAAATATTTTAATTGATTCAGAGAGGAAGGGAGAGAGAGAAAGAAACATCTATGATGAGAGAGAATCATGGATCGGCTGCCTCCTGCACAGCCCTCACTGGGAATCCAGCCCACAACCCGGGCATGTGCCCTGACCAGGAATGGAACTGTGACCTCCTGGTTCATAGGTCAACACTCAGCCACTGAGCCACGCCGGCCGAATCTGCATTTCTATCACGTTCCCAGGTAGCACGGATGCCGCTGGGTCAGGGCCACACACTTTGAGAACCACTGGCTTCGAAACAACACACTTGGGAGAGGAGGGGTCCTACCTGCGGTGCCTCCACGGTGATGCCAGTAACCACATCAGTGGAAGGAGAAGGATCCTGGGGCGGGAGAGGGGGAGGCCCCCCGGGTGGAGCATCCAAAATCAGTGCTGCTGGAGGAGTTTCGGGGGACACGGAGAGGCACGTGGCCCTGAAAAAGAGGGTATTTTAAATCTCGTATTGAAGAGAACCCCAAAGGAGAACTGCCCGTTGGTGAAGATACAGACTCAGCATAAGCTGTGGGGACCACAGGGCACTCCAGCCGCCGAATCAAAACAATGAGCCAAAACAGAAAGACAAAGCTTCATGCTGAGGGAGAGTAACCGACAGACACTCACTGACACTTCCCTTCGAGATGGAAACTGTTAAGTGAGATCAACGCAGCGAACATTATTCACCTCTACCCGCCAAGGTGACATAAAACTGTGGAGCCCAGAGAACTACCCCAGTCACCCCCTAGGCACAGCCAGATCTCACCGCCCGGCTCCAGTCCTGCCGTGGCACAGCTTGCATGACTGTCTATAAATTATGTTTGAATCTACATCAAAACAACTCTGCCAAAACCCCATAAGCTGTGGTTAGCAAACCTCATAACACTGTGGTGAGGCGGGTCACTGCTTTCATGGCTTTTTAAGTGAAGATCCTCAGACACAGGATTGAAGGATTAGGACAGAGTGAGTCCGCAGGGTTCAGAACAGAACTCAGGTACCGGCCATGGGGCTGGGCTCATTGCCCCGGCCACTGGCTCGGCCTCCTGCTCTTACAGGGCTCTGCACAGACTCCTGCGGTCAGTGAGCTAGCTGGTTGTCCGTCTGTCACACTCACCACCTTGACCTGCGGGCACTTCTGCAGCAGGAAGTCGCAACCTTACAGGCACGACAGTATCACGCTGAGCACACACAGGGACACAGGGAGCACACACAGGGACAGAGGGAGCACACACAGGGACACAGGGAGCACACACAGGGACACAGGGGCACACACAGGGACAGAGGGAGCACACACAGGGAGAGAGGAAGCACACACAGGGACACAGGGAGCACACACAGGGAGAGAGGAAGCACACACAGGGACACAGGGAGCACACACAGGGACACAGGGAGCACACACAGGGAGAGAGGAAGCACACACAGGGACACAGGGAGCACACACAGGGACACAGGGGCACACACAGGGACAGAGGGAGCACACACAGGAACAGAGGGAGCACACACAGGGACAGAGGGAGCATACACAGGGAGAGAGGAAGCACACACAGGGACAGAGGGAGCACACACAGGGAGAGAGGAAGCACACACAGGGAGAGAGGGAGCACACACAGGGAGAGAGGAAGCACACACAGGGACAGAGGGAGCACACACAGGGACACAGGGAGCACACACAGGGAGAAAGCGCGTTACCTTTGGTTCGCAAATGGCCCATAACTGGCGATGCATCTCACTTGAGGTTTCAAATATTCCGTTGAGAATTCTTCGATGGGAATGATACAAATCTGATGCTGTCGGGCAAACACAGTGCAAAGAGGTAACGTTGCAGTTACCAGCAAAACCATGGCAAGGTCAAGTGCAGGCTTTAAAAAGGCTATTAGGGCCCAGGCGCCATGGCTCTGTGACCCAGGCAGCCACCGTTCGGTTCCTGGTCAGGGCACATGCCCGGGTTGTGGGCTTGATCCCCAGTAGGGGGCGCACAGGAGGCAGCCAATCAATGATTCTCTCTCCCTCTCCCTTCCTCTCTGAAATCAATAGAAATATATTTTAAAGAATAAAAATAATAAAAAAGCCTTTGGGTAAAGAATTCATCCAGAGAAATTATCGTTGTTACTTTAAAGTAGTAAAAGGTGCACAATGGGACTCCTACAGCATCATGTGCAACTAATCCTTTCTGGGCTTGCTCAAGGTCAGGAACGAACGTGCCCTGGAACAATCATATAAAGGGACAAGGTCGTGTCGAGAGGCGGGGGGCGTGGTGGGCATCCAGGAGCCTGCTACGCCAGCGCCCAGCGAGGGCCGCTCCTGCTGCAAACAACCCTTCTTCACAGAGGATGACTCAGACCTCGGCACAGGGGGCTTTCGCTGAAGGAACTGTCTCCAGAGCTAGTTTTGAGTCACAAAAAACTCAGTTTTTAACTTACCAACATACTCCAGCTTAGATCAACACTGTATTGCCAGCTTGATCATAAAGCTGTTCAGTAGCAACGATTTTTATTGAACATCTGCTACATGTGAGGCACTGAGACTGGGGGATCCTGCAAGACAGACAACACCCCTGCCCTCAGGAGCTTATATTCTCAGGCAGGACACTGGACTATTTCAAAAGGGCAAACGTATGTGTCAAAAGGAAGATACAGCCCCGGCCAGCGGCTCAGTCAGTTGGAGCATCGTCCCATCACCAAAAAGGTCACAGGTTTGATTCCGGGTCAGAGCACATACATAGGTTGAGGGTTGGATCCTCGTAGGGGTACGTACAGGAGGCAATCGATTGATGTTTCTCTCTCACATTGATGTTTCTCTCTCTCTCTCCCTAAAAACGTTAATAAACATATCCTCTGGCAAGGATTAAAAAAAGATTCAGCCCCATCCCAACTTCCAAAGATGAAGAGGTTAAGAGTCAATTGGATTGTTACGCTTAAAAAGAGATTTGTAATTTTAAAAAGAAGGTCTTAAGTGATTATATACTTTAGAGTAATTTTTAAAAACTGAATCCCAGGTGCTTCTTTAGAGAAAGCGCCAAGGCTTTACTACGGCCGAGCAGGCATCTTGAAAACGCAGGAGGGGGGCGCGGCCGCGGGCTCCCGGGTGTGCGCGCTGGATGTCAGCAGCCCCAGGAAGTGCTTCACACTTCGGACTCTACGTCCCCTGAGACCTTCATGTAAATCTGGCCGCTCCCTCCCAGCGCGGGCCTCACTGCCTCTGTTTGTCAGGTGTGCTACTGACAGGTGGACATGCGTACATTTAACCTGCAACGCTGCCATTGTCAGTCTTAATATTACACTCAAGTTAACGGAGTCATGCTCTTTGTGAAATAGAGTAGCAATCACCTGGGGCCGTGGTCGGCAAACTGCGGCTCTCGAGCCACATGCGGCTCTTTGGCCCCTTGAGTGTGGCTCTTCCTAAGCCTTAGGAGCACCCTAATTAAGTTAATAATGTACCTATCTATATAGTTTAAGTTTAAAAAATTTGGCTCTCAAAAGAAATTTCAATCGCTGTACTGTTGATATTTGGCTCTGCTGACTAATGAGTTTGCCGACCACTGGTCTGGGGGAAATACCAGATGATTCCAACCTTTGAAACTCTGAAGGAATTTGCCAAGATGCCAATAGACGTAATAAAACAGTAAAATGAGAAAGAATAGACACAGTCACTAACGCGTTCCTCCACACCAGCGATACTAATAAGCGAGGAAATGGTACAAGCGTCATCTCATTCACAACAGTAACAATGAGTACACATTAATGAAATGGGGTTTTGTGAGATGTGCTCATATGTGATGATCAAACTTGACCGAGTGTTCTAAAAATGGCTCAAACAAAGGAAAGGCCAGACAGATTTCTAGATGGAAGAATAAACATCATACAACTGGCCATTCTTCACAGGGCTAATGTTATAGATGTCAAAAAAAAACCAGCCACATTTTTAATAAGCTTATTTTTAAGAGCATAGATATCAACCAAATGCTTCTAAAACCCAATGGGGCCCTAGCTGGTGTGGCTCAGTGGGTAAAGCGTCAGCCCACAGACTAAAGGGTCCTGGGTTCGATTCTGGTCAAGGGCGCGTACCTCGGTTGCAGGCTAGATTCCTGGCCCTGGTCTGGGTGCATGCAGGAGGCAACCAACTGATGTGTCTCTCTCACACTCGCTCTGAAAATCAATGGAAAAGGAGGATTCTCTCACACACACACACACACACACACACACACACACACACACACACACAATGAAATAAGCCCCACGGGCATACATACCAGGAGGAGCCGGGCGCTGCGGACTCTGAGCCAGACGTCCGTGTCAGCAAGCAGCTCGTAGGTGGCCAGGCGGCCCCGGCTGTCGGTCAGGGCGCTCCGGCACAGGACGCTGCAGGAGGAGACAGTTGGCTCAGCCGACCCCCTGGCCCCTCCCTGGGCGCCTCCCTGCGGGTGGCTGGTGGCTCTTCGGGCTCTGCTGTCAATGGCCTGGTGGCCAGCCGAGAACTTCCCTGCACTGAGCTGAGCGTGAAGGATGCAGCCCAGCTGGGAAGGGCCTCCCCACGGCTAAGCTGCCCCTCAGGCTGAACGCCCTGCTCACCTTCTCCAGGGGACAGACGACAGCCCAGGGCCAGTACTATCTGCTTTTAAGGCACAGCCTCTGCAAGAGTCGCCCATGTCCTCGTACTGGTGGCCATGGTGCTGCCCACTGGCCCCGCCACCACCTCCCACGGCCTGAGGGAGCGTGGAGGTGTGCCCAATGCCCTGAGGCACCCAGAGCCTCTGGAAGCCCAGGCGGCTCCTCCTCCTGCCCCATTTCTACCAGCGCCTTCCCTCCGTCCCATCAGGCCAAGTCCAGGAACACTGAAAAGGTCCGGTTTTGCCCTGGCCAGTTTGGCCCAGTGGTTACAGTTAGCCTGTGGGCCCAAGGTCCAGGTTCCATTCCAGTCACAGGCACGTACCTCGGGTGCGATGTGATCCCCTACTCCAGTCAGGGTGCACGCAGGAGGCAACCAACCCAGGGGTCTCTCTCACATTGATGTCTCTCTCTCTCTCTCTCTCTCCCCCTCTCTCTCTTTCTCCCTCTCCCTCTCCCTCTCTCTCCCTTCTCCTCCTTCTCTTTACTTTTTCTCTCAAAAGCCAATGGAAAAAAATCCTCGGTGAGAATTAGAAATTTAACAAACAAACAAATAAATAAATAAATAAATAAATAAAGGGTCACAGTTTTGAACCAAGAATACATTGAAATGGTGGAACCCATAACGGAAGTGTTTTTTGAGGAATGCTTCTGACTTCAGACTCTAGCAAATTTCCTTCTTCTTTTTTAAATATATTTTTATTGCTTTCAGAGAGGAAAAGAGAGAGAAACATCAGTGAGAGGCTGCCTCCTGCCTGCCCCACACTGGGGATCGAGCCCACAACCCATGCTTGTGGCCTGACTGGGAGTTGAACCATGATCTCTTGGTTCATAGGTTGACGCTCCACCACTGAGCCACGGGCCGGGCTCTGCAGCAACTTTTCTATCTGCGAATATAATTTGGAACGAGTGACACCCTGAAACAATGACCATCTCTGGGAAACACAGGGTGGGGCAAAAGTAGGCTTAGTTACTCATGCAGAAAATGATACAATAAACAGTAACACAAGCATAAAGTCTGTGTTTTGCGTACTCACAATGGTAAACCTACGTTTGCCCAACCCTGTATTTGAAATAATTTATGCAATGACTTTTGGGGTGAGGGCTAAAATGAGATGGTGTATAAAGGATCAACACAGTTTGTGGCATATTTAGCAACTCAATGAACAGTCATTCTCTCTTCCTTTCTGTTCACGTGCATGGAGGTGTGCGTGGGGGTCGTATGCGTGGGGGTCGCCTGCGTGGAGGTGTGTGTGTGGGTCGCGTGCGTGGAGGTGTGTGTGCGTGTGGGTCGCGTGCGTGTGGGTCGCGTGCGTGGAGGTGTGCGTGTGGGTGGTGTGCGTGCGTGTCCACTAAATGCCTTCTTCTTGGATTCCAGCAGAATTCTGGAAGTAAATATATTCAGTCATCTGCTTAGGCTTAGATTTAGCCTTATCTTTCCAAGACTAGACTAACAGAAATACCTGGATTGGTTGAATTGTGAGTGACCGCCTCTTTTAGCAGATTCATCACAGCTCTATTTTGAAAAATGGCGCCCCCACCAGAACCCCTGCTCTCCTGCTGGGATCTTGTTAACGACATGGAAGTCGCTGGAGTGAGGCTGGCAAGGGTCCCGACCTCAGCAGGAGATGCTGCAATGCTGAAGGGCTGACATTTGAAATAGTATTTATGGGTTAAATGTTGTCCAATCGCACCTCTTTGGACGGTGGTATATGTAGCCAGTTCATTGGCCACGTAGCAGGCAAGCAGAGAAGGGAACTATTTTAGCCAGAGAATCAATACCATGAGCCTCCGGGAGTGGCCGAACACAGCAACAGGGACTCCCAGTCCATGCAACACTGTTGGGCCCTGACCGGGGGCCTGCGGGTGGGCACGCGGGTACTGGCCTGTCCATGGCCAGAAGCACCTGTAGAGGGTCTCACGGCTCTTCCCCCAACGTGTCGTCCAGACAGAGGCCATGAGTCGGTGCTAGGGAACCCCGGGAGGCGCCCTTTCTTCCTGGGCTTTGAACTCACTCCTCTGCTGGGTCTGGGTAGTCGCAGCCTCGTCCGGAGTGACTCAGAGCTGCCAGGCCTTCGGGAAGCTGCCTGTGGCTCTTGGCCATCCCTACTCTGTGTCCTGTGGGGGAGGGACCGGCCCTGTGCCTGGAGGGAGCGCTGAGCTGGAGGGCGGGCGGGACAGACAGGGCATGAAGGAGCCTGGCCCCAGGCCCTATGGCCCAGTCACTGGGATTCCTGGGGTGACCCACCCACCGGGAGTGTACATTCCAGTGGTTGCTGACATCACCTGGAGAGGAAACTGTTTTCCGATCACGGAAGAACATTCCGGGGGACTTTCTTTGCCCATCTGGTGCCCCTATTACAAATCCAAATGTGATTATTTATATTCTTTGTTTTTTAAGTCATCAGCCCAGAGAAAGGGGTGGACTGGATTTTTTTTAAAGATTTTTAAAAGGAGGAAGCCTTCATTGCTTATTTGCGAGGCTGGCTGAGAATGTGATGTGAACTCAATGACCTCTCATCAAGTCTCATAAAAGTTTCCACCCGAAGCTGCTCAAAGCAATTCTTTCCACAAGTTCTTTCACTTGCGAAACAGGGAGCGCGTCCAGCTCCCAGGGCATCCCGGGTTGGACAAAGGCAACAGGGAAGCAGAGGCAGCAGAAGGTTCCAGGCTCGGCCCTGAGCTGGGTGGTCCGTGCCGCTCCCACCTGCTGCCTCCGACTCCCAGGGCCTCGGTGAGCGTCCTGGGGAACCCCTGGCACTGGCTCTTCATGTGCAGCCAGCTCTGCTCAGCTGCCTCTGTTTGTTCTGAAATGTTACGCCAAGGAAACAACCTTTTTTTTTTAATCCTCACCCGAGGATGTGTTTCCATTGATTTTTAGGGAGAATGGGAGAGAGAGGGAGAGACAGAGAGAAGCATCGATGTGGGAGAACCACATGGATTGGTTGCCTCCTGTGTGAGCCCCAACCAGGGCCCGGGCCGGGGAGGAGCCTGCAACCAGGGCATGTGCCCTTGAGCGGAATCAAACCCGGAACCCTTGTTCTGCAGGCCGATGCTCTATCCACTGAGCCAAACCAGCTGGAAGGAAACAGCTGTTAGTAAATCCTGGTCAGAGCTCTTGGAAAGTGGAACATCAGGGCGAAACATTAAAATCCTTTGTCCCGTCATTTTCCTCCCGACGATCATCGAACATGCATGACCTCCACCTCTGAAGGGCACTGGGAGGGCAGGCGAGATGGACGCCTTTCCCAGCGCCACACCCTGCTCTCTATGAGCACTTCCCTGGGCACACAGGGGGCGCCAGCGAGGACAATATAGAGGTTATGTCGCTTCCTGGGAACCTGCGCCAACATCAACATGGAAAGTACAACAGCTTTTCAAGAAACTGCGGCGTTTTCCAGGCACTGCCGACGAGCAGCCTGCCGGCCCCACGCTGCGAGGTGACGTCCGATCACGCAGCCAAGAGCAGCCTCACAAAGGAACCACTTTCCATCCCGATGAAAACCAAAGTCCCTCAGCTGACCTCCCGCCGGCCCCGCTAGAGGAACCCCCGGGCAGGCCTGATACCTGTGCTGGCAGCTGTAGATGGTCACCTGGCCAGCCAGGCCCGGCCCCGGGCTCCCCACATGCACGTCGGCCACAGACATCTGCTCTGCCTCCGTGGAATACTCGACCACGACCACGTAGCGGCCGGCCCACGGGACCCACAGCGGCAGGTGCAGTTCCACCTGTCAGAGGGCCAAGCGGACGGGGAGATGAGCCGGGTGTGCTTACAAGGCAGCCGAGAAACAGGGCTGCGCAGACCATGGAAATTGGTTTCCATGGCATCACTGCCAGGCACGGGGGCCTGCAGGGCGGGCTGCTCAGTTAGAGAGGAAACCCAATGAACAGCATGGCACCATCGATTCCCTTCCGTTCAGGTTTATGGGCACCTGGTACTTTTATTTCCTAAATCTGCAAGCCTGCATGCAGGGGCTTCTACGCTTTCTACTCATCTCTTCGCCTGTGTCTCAAGGTAAGAGACACTCCACAGCTTGAAGTGGGAAGAAATTTCCCAGTGGGAGGTAAGAGGAATGGAAGTGGGCCTGGAGGCTTTTAACTGATGTTAGTTAGAAAAGAAAAGTTAAATTATATGGATGCAAACCATCTAAAGCGATGCACACACCCTACACCCCACTGGGTGCGCGGCAGCCCCAGCCGCAGCAGAGAACTTGGCGCACGCACTGCCACTGAGCCTGCGAGGCGTCCTTCCAGGTCCCCGAACCTGGGGAGCACTGGGGCAGGGGGTTTTCAGCAGACACAGGGCGGTGGGGCGGGGGGGGGGAGGGGTAGCGGGGGGTAGTAATAGCTTTGACAGCAAACGAAAGGCTGCCCACCTCTCGGCCGCCGAGGTCTGCCATGACGGGGTGAGCGGGGCTGGGCTGCCTCAGGGCCACGGGTCTTGGCTGTCCATCCAGCAGGAAGTGTGTGGCCTCACAACCCAGGGAGCAGGGGAAGTGGGCCAGTGGCAACTGCTGGTAAAGCAGGCAGCTGCGACGACAAGATGCGCAGTTACAACGGAGACCCAGCACAGAGCATCCCGCGCACCCAGACACCCATCCATCCAGGCACCCATCCTTCCTCCAGCACCACAGCGCCCACTATAGGCACCAGGAGGGCACCGGGAGGGCATTCCCATGCGGGAGCCATGGAGGAATGACCCACTTTCTATTTTAAGCTCCTCCCCTCACAGGTGCATGACTTTGGGCGTTACTGGGGCATGCACAAGCTACAGGGTGCGAGCCGCCCTTAAGCACCAGCTACGGGGTACAAAGTGCTCTGTGATTCTTAACGTGGAAGAGGGTCGCCTGCTCCAGAGAGAAAAACCACCCGTAAAGTAATGGTCAGAGCTTCCGGCTGCAGATGGGACCTGCGGCCACCGCACACCCTGCAGCAAGCCCCCCGACTCAGGACCCGAGACACTAACTTCTCGTGGGGAGGGCCCGCGAGTGCACAGGGCTCCGTGACGGGCAGCTGCAGCGAGGGGGCCGCGTAGTAGTCCCTGGGGAGCAGCACCAGGTAGTCCTAGGAAATGAAGACCAACAGCAATCACGCCCGTTGCTGGTGGCCCTGCTTTAGAAATAAAAGAGCCGACACACAGCTGACTTAACCACTCGGTGAAGCTACTAGCTGACCTCTCCCACGGGCTGCTGCGTCTGCCAGACTCGCCAGCACCCCCAAAGTCGCTCCCGTGGGGCCATGAGCGCTGGTGGAAAGAGCCGCAGGGCAAACCTCATCAGCTTCCGATCCAGGGGACATTTTACCGTCTCTTGTTGTTTTTAATTTTTTAAATAAACTTTTTATTGTTGACAGCATTACAGATATCTCCCCTTTTGAAAGGCTGGGACACATGTTCATTAAGGTTTTGCATTTATTTAGAAAACTTCAAATCCTGACGCGTTATAATTCGGTAAATGCTTTGTCTGTGAGAAGTCGGCTGTAAGATGATAGGAGGTACCTTACGTTGGCTCCTATGTCATTGCATCATGTGAGGGCAAAGGTCACCATTGGTGTCTAAAAGGGAACCAGCCAGCCCGGCCAGCGTGGCTCAGTGGTTGAGTGTTGACCTATGAACCAGGAGGCCATGGTTCTGTTCCCGGTCAGGGCACATGCCCGGGTTGCAGGCTCGATCCCCACTGGGGGGCATGCAGGAGGCAGCCGATCCATGATTCTCTCCTCTCTGAAACCAATAAAAACATATAAAAAAGAAAAGAACGACTGCTCACCAGGAGGACCCCCTCTGCCTTGATGCAGGCCACCCACATCCCCGGTGCCAGTGAGAACGCGTCGGCCAGACCGCTTCCGGGGACGGAGATGAAGGCTGGCTCCGTGTTGGGCAGGAAGACGACCCCTCTGCTCTGAGCAGCATCTGCCAGAGAGAAACACGGTCGCTCGGGCATCGCTCTGGCAGCCCATCAGTTTTCCACCTTCGGTTTCCATCCGCAAACGTGTAGGGTAGACGACGGATCCTACGTGCAGACCTTGCTTCTTTAATTGCATGAATGAATGTGTAAGAACAGCCTAGAAAGACCTTGAACAGACGTCAGCAGTGGCGATCTATGCTGGGATTGTGAGTCCCTTTTTAATTTGTGAAAGAAGGAGTATATTAACACAGGTAAGTTGCTTAGAAAGGTTCTTGGCCCGTTTTTAATTGTCAAAAGAAACGTAATTACAATCCACAAGGAAAAAGAAAACAGGTCAACACAACAAACACTCAGTGTCACCAGCATCACGTAAAGGAAAATGAAAATAGGGCCATCGTAGTGACTGACCGACTCCCTGCGCTTGTATCTCCTAGCAATGGAGTCTGTGCACACCCTTTGGGGTTGTGCTGGTAAACTGATAGGCAAGTCATGTTTTAGGGCTTATCCTGGCTGCCCCACACTGGGGAGCGAGCCCGCAACCCGGGCATGTGCCCTGACGGGGCGTTGAACTGTGACCTCCTGGTCCATAGGTCCACACTCAACCACGGAGCCACGCCGGCCGGGCTTAGCCTTCTCTCTGCATCAGGGCCCACTGGCACCATTATGTGTCCCTGTCTGGCCCTCCTGCCGCCTGGAGTCTGTGTGCAGGTCTGACAGGAGCCCTGACCTTTGCAGAACAGATCCCAGGGAGGTCCGCACTCCCAGTGCTGTCTCCCAGCCTGCTGGAAGCCGGTCCGTCCTTGCTGCTTGACATAGTCGCTGCAGGTGAGAAACATCTGCACAGCATATGTTTCAAGGGACCTGGCATATATGGCATACTGTTCTTAATATGTTTGTTCCCCTTCTTAGTGCTATGTGTTTTAACCAAGGTCACCTCTCTGAGAAAGGTTGTTTCCCCAGGTGGGGATTTTTCCCTGGAGTTAGGGATTAACAGGACTAAGGAAGGGAATAAAACCCCTTAACTAAGTGCCAGGCAGGTAATTTATCACTTTAACTACGAACAACCACACTTAAACTACATAATCTTTACTTAGGATAATCTCCTCCAGTTATTTCCTTGTAGTTTAACAGAACAATAGAGTAGTGACCTTGGAATGGAGATAACAAACGCCCTAACCTTTGGAATAGAATGGATAGGATTAAAATCAACTGGTATAAATACAGATGTAACAGGAGAATAAAGACCGAACCTGGCTGGAGAACCTGGCTATGCTGATCAACTGAACGCTGCCTCTGTGTCATTCCTTCTTCACCGACTCCGTCCACACCTTTGAGAACCCCTGGACCTGCTGGGGCTGGACCCCAACACCGGCCCCCCTGACTGAGGTCCCCACTCCTCCCGGAGCCCCAGCTTCCTGCTCACACACTGTCTTAGCTTCCTGTGCTCACCCCACGCTCCGGGAACCGGTTGGTTTGGCTGATGCAAGGGGACTGTTTCTGGGGGGGGGGGGGGGGTAGCCAATCAGCACCGCAAGGCGACACACACTTTCCCGTGAGCAAGTTATAAACTAGCTTTGCCTGTGGTGACATCAGAGCCCGGCGTTCAGCCAGACACACAGGTTGCTACATGGGTTTGTAAATGGCAGCTAATGATCAATGTAACAGCAAAGTGCAATAAGCAGGATGCTTAGGAATGAACAGGGGCAGGGGCAGGAGCAGGGGCAGGGGCAGGAGCAGGGGCAGGGGCAGGAGCAGGGGCAGGAGCAGGGGCAAGGGCAAGGGCAGGGGCAAGGGCAGGGGCAAGGGCAGGCGCAGGCGCAGGGGCAGGGTGCCGCGTGCATTGTCAGGCTCAGGCTAGCGCCAGGCGGGCATGTCTACAGAGGAGAAAACGTTTCCCTGGTCCATCGTTTCTTAACCAAAAAGGGTCCTGAAAATGTACCCACCTGCCTCCGCCCCGGACGGATGAAGAGTCACAAGGCCGGCTACCGCCTCCGCTCCAGGGTTCACACATCGCAGAACAACACGGAACTGAGAGCCGCTCGACCGCCCCACGTTCAGCAGGACCCTCACCTCGTTCTGAAAGACACCGAGGCCACACAGTGTAGACGGGACGCTGGCCAAACAGCGGCTTCATCCACGCTTCACACCGGCTCCTGGTGTACACACACGAACATGCCATGTACACACAGACACATGAGTATGCCATGTACATAGAGACACACAAACATGCCATGTACACAGAGACACATGAACATGCCGTGTACACACAGACACATGAACATGTCATGCGCACACACATGAACATGCCATGTACCCCAAGACACATGAGCATGCCATGTACACACACGAACATGCCATGTACACAGACACATTAACATGCCGTGCACACACAAACATGCCATATACACATACACATTAACATGCTGTGTACACACACTCACACATGTGTGCACACATCCACACGTAGTTCACACACATTCACACACAGTGCGCATACATGCATGTGCACCTACACATGTCACACCCACTCAGCAAGCGCCTGCACCCCTGAGGAAGGTGGGAATGCGCAGCCTGGTGAGGAACTGAAGTCACTCACGAGGAAGAGCCGTGAGAGGCACGCCCTCGGGTCCTCTGACCTCGGTAAGCGACAGGCAGAGAGCGTGGGGGGACTGGTTAGGAAGCCACAGAGGCGCGCAGCCACGCAGCTGGGAGAAGTGAAGGACAGGGTGCGATGAAACCCCCCGGAGAGACCCCTCCAGGGCCCACTCACATATACAACATCGCAAATGGTCGCAGAAACCGAGGGCGGCTCAGGAAAGCTACAGACCCCACACACGGGAGGTGAAGGCTGGACGTAACTAAACTGTGCTTAGTGAGTCACAGGAAACACTCTCAGGCCCCATCCAAGGAGAACGCGGGCCTTCAGGTGATGTGGGCGGGGCGTCCCAACACCCACAAGCCCTGGTGCTCACACAGAGGAAGTGCCCCTGAGCCCGCGAGGGGAAGGAAAGACCAGGCTATTTTACGTCTGATCCACAGACTGCATGATCCAATTCAGCTGTGGCCCAAGGAAGGCGCGTGATACTCGGCAGCTGTGAAAAAGCTGTGGGACATGTACACATGGAACACCACGCAGCTGTGAAAAGGCAGGATCTCGTACCCGTGAGATGGCATGGAGGGGCCTGGAGAGCATGATGCTGAGTGAGATAAGCCAGTCAGAGAAAGGCAAGTACCACATGATCACACTCATATGTGAATGAACAAAATAGACACAGAGAACAGAGTGTGGAACCTCAGAGGGAAGGGGGGTGGGGTGGAAAGGGATTAGCCAATGAATTTACATGAATGTGCATAGCCCAGTGACAGACAATCTCGCGGAGAAGGCCTGGGGAGGGGACGAGAGTGGGGTCGAGGGGGTCAACGGAGGAAAAATGGGGACATCTGTAATACTTTCGACAAGATAAATAACAATGATACTAATAATAAAGCCTGGCTCAGTGGTTGAGCATGAACCTATGAACCAGGAGGTCACAGTTCGATTCCCGGTCAGGGCACATGCCCGGGTTGCGGGCTTGATCCCCAGTGTGGAGCGTGCAGGAGGTAGCCGATCAATGATTCTCATCATTGGTGTTTCTCTCTCTCTCTCCCTCTCCCTTCCTCTCTGAAATCAATAAAAATATATTTTAAAAAAGAAAGAAAGGAACTTGGACATTTCCAAATCAGTGGTTCCTTTGATTTTTTAATCATCTTTGAAGGGGCAGTGGTGGAGCGAGAAATCTGTGACATAAACGTCCGGGTGGAATCCCTGTTCTGGGAGCCGGAGCTGCGTGACCCACGGAGGCACTCCAGCTCACCCTCTCAATCTGACTGCTTCACCTTTAATAAGGTTGCAGGTTGGAAAATAATGATGCGAACAGGGATTCGGAGCAGAGGAACGTCAGTGGGGATTTGAGCACCACCCCCTTCCTCGGATGAAGACACTCCCGAGAGTTCACCACTAGAAAGCCATTCCTTGGTGTGAACACGTCACACCTGCGGCTCAGTCACTCACATCCTGTTATGACTCAGGGGAATGCCCGCTTTCTCCTGAGTCACAAAGTGATCGGAAGTAAAGAAACGGGAGGAGCCAACAGTGAGGCGTCCTAGGTCCTGGGACCGTCTGGGAAAGGCCGCTGGACGGGGCCCTGGCCAGACAGAGCCGTGTCAGTCCCCGTGGCTGACGGTCAGGCTTGTCTAAGGGCTGAATGAGGGACCGGCTGGTGCTGGGTCCGCCAGGGACACGGGCTGGTCGCCACGGCCATCAGTTTGCCTCTTTCATTCTGAGTTTCTCCCCGAGACACACAGCGTGAGGAGACCCACCTCGAAGAGAAATGCTGAGAACAAACACACTCAGCAACCACACGCAACGTTTTCATTATAAATGTTACGTCTACGGGTGAAGTGTGAACTCCTTCGTTCCAACACAGAGCCGGGGGGGGGGGGGGGGGAAGGGCCACAGCGGAGGAGACAGGAGGGAAGGAGGAACGTGGGGAAGGAAAATGAAGTAGCGTGGACGGAAACGCCTCACGTACCTTAGCTTCTATTTGTATAGTAATTCGGAGTTTTAAAAAGTGAAAATTAAATAAGAAATTAGCAACATAAGCTTTATTGGAATCATTTAAGTCAACTTGTGTTTATCTTCCACAACTGGCTTAAGAAAAAATGTCTCCTGTTAAATACAGCCTAATCTTGTTTGGGAAATTCCCTATAAAACGTCTCCAGAGAGAAGCACCTTTTCTTTAATCCCCTCCTTTTCTGATTTGGTGACCAAAGTAAACTAACAAGAAACTGTGGAACTGATACATGTGTTTACCAGCTAAAACCCAGCCCCACCCCGAGCCCAGGACACTCGTTCTTATTTTCCAGGAGGAAAACGATCCTGGAGTCGGCTTTGGGGAGAGCTCACCTCTGGGTGAGGTCGGGCCACGCACCTGGAGGGGGGTCATCTGGGCGTATCCTCTCCAGCTGAACCCGGGGAACTCCAGGGGGTCAAACCCGAAGCGCAGGTCCCTCCCGCTGGGGGTGGTGCCGTCTTCGAGCTCGTACTTCATGTGATGCAAGTCTGCGAAGTAGTGGTTGTCCTCAGGTCTGTCACAGACAAAAGCAGACACGGAGGAGCAGGCTGGGCTCACGGACCATCTGACTACCCGTTGGTCCCAACAGCTGCCGCCCAGCACCCCCACCACCCGACAGGGCGCGTTGCACAGGACAGACGGGGCGCCGAGCTTTCTCTCCCAGTGCCTGCTTTCACTCATGTGAACACCCACACGACACACCCACGCCCACGCCCTCCCAGCAGTCAGGTGAGGGCACTCTGAGCACAGCACATGGTGGTAGCATCTTCAAAACGTCCTCAAAGGGCACCCACTGCTCAGCAAAGTCAAATCAGGTTACTTACTCTAAATCCATTCATTCATTCATTCATTCATTCATTCACTCACAAACTCGTAGTCACTCTTCACACAAATATTAACATCGCTGTGTCGGGAACCGTTACTAAGACCTCAGATACAGTAGTGAACGTGCTGGGTTTACAATCACATACATACACTCACGTACGATCACTAGAATGACCTTTCTATGCCTCGTTTTCTCTTAAGCTTCACGCCTATTAATGATTCCTTTCCAGAGTCCAATAATGGCGCCACAGAAAGGGATCAAAACTATCCCGACACGAAGTTCCACGACTCCAGTTCTTCAAACGCACACGGTGACACCCCGACACAAGCTGGCAGCACGAGCGGGTGTGAAGGCCCTTCTCGGGAGCAGCTCCGAGACTCACCGCTGGCACGCCTTCCCCACGATGTGTTCCCGGCACACACACACCCCGGCGGGCCCGCTGCACACGGGGGTGACGGCCCCACCCACGTCACACCGACACCCTGAAAGTCAGGACACAGCGGGTCACCCCTCAGAGCATCTCCTCGGGGACGCCTCCCTGCTTCTAGGAGGGAAGCCGTACGCCAGGGCCCTCCGCTCTGCCCGGCCTCTCTAGTGTGTGGCAGGTGTTTGAAATATGTAGGAACCCCCAAACTGAGATGGTACGACCCCCACTGCCCACTAGGGGGCGGTAGCCTGGAGCTGAAAGCGATTCAGCAGCTCAGTGCTACCATAAGCAGCTCTGCTAACGGAGAGGCTGTGGCAGAGGCAAGAGGAGGGTTAGGGACAACCCCTCCCACAGCTTTATTGTTTGAAGCAATGAAACCCTCAGAGTCGCCTGGAGGGACCGGAGAGCATCCTTGCTGAGTGAATAAGCCAGTCAGAGAAAGACAAGTGTCACATGACCTCACGCGTGTGGACGCTAACAGAGTGACCCGGTGAACAAAGAGACCCAGAGGCATGGAAGCACAGAGCAGACTGTGGGTGTCAGAGGGCGGGCGGCGTGGGGGAGGTTAACCGGGACTCCTATGCACATATGCACGGCCCAGGGACACAGACAGCAGAGTGGCGAAGGCGGGGGGTGGGGGGGGTAATGGAGGAAAAGAGGGGACATCTGTGATACTTTCCACAATAAAGATGCATTTTAAATAAATAAATAAATAAAACAATATCATCTCTAAAAAATCCAGTGTGGGTGTTTTTGATCATGCAAAATATATCTTTAAAACGACTAACCCTCGATGTTATTTACAGTGACTCCCTCATCCCAATTATGTCTTTTCTTTTATTTTTAAATTATATTTGTATTGATTTCAGAGAGGAAGGGAGAGAGATAGAGAGAGATAGAAACATCCATGATGAGAGAGAATCATGGATCGGCTGCCTCCTGCACGCCCTACACTGGGGATCGAGCCCACAACCCGGGCATGTGCCCTGACTGGGAATTAACCCAGGACCCTCAGTCCACAGGCTGACGCTCTGTCCACTGAGCCACACCGGCCAGGGCCCAATCGTGTGTGTTATCATTAACCCCGAGTGTGCTGGCAGCAGAGGAGCTGAAGCGACCTCACGTGCAGTTATCACCAGTCTCAACGGAAAGGTTGGCCCAAGTCCCTGGACAGGAGTTTTGAGCCCGAACCCCCGGAGACCCTGCAGGAGGACGAGGAACTCGGAGGAGAGATTGCCCTGACGTCTGCCCATCAGCACCCGCACTTCACTCAGGGCCCGGGCGTCTTTACCTTGACACCCGAAGTAACTGCCCTTCTCCAGAGCGAAATATCCGTCGTCACACGTGTCGCAGGAATCGCCCCCGACGTGGGGCTTGCAGTGACAGTCCCCGTCGCGCTGCAGAACAAGGAGCGGATGACAATACGGGTGAAGGGGACAGAATTCACTGTGCTCAAGGCTTCAGCCCGCGAGGCCTCGTGTGTCATACGAAGCCGTGCGTCAGGATCTAAAAATGTCCAAAAAGGTCCGGCCGGAGAGGCATCGACCTATGAACCAGGAGGTCACAGTTTGATTCCCGGTCAGGGCGCAGGTCTGGGTTGTGGGCTCGATCCCCAGTGTGGGGTGGACAGGAGGCAGCCGATCAGTGATTCTCTCTCATCAATGATGTTTCCATCTCTCTCTCCCTCTCTGAAATTAATAAAACTATATTTTAAAAAATAAAAACGTCCAAAAAGATGACTGCACGCAGTACAATTACAGAGGTGCTAATATGACACCCGCCCACAGAAACCCCACAAATTGCTGCTGGCGTCCCATGTAAATCGGCTCACGTTACCTGCCCACACTCTCCAATTCCGCTCACCGTCCCCGCCACGTGGCACCGGCATTCTGTGGAGACAAGACAGCGTCCTTGGGCCAAGGGGACCCACGGGCAGCCCCCAGCGCTGGGACCGCGCCATACCGGCCCCTGCACGGGGTCACTTCCCAGCATGCTTCACAGGAGTCAGCTTGCATGGCCGAACCCTAGGGCTGGACCGCTCGCCGGAATCCGAGGAACAGCCAGATCCACACCCCCACCTCCGAGGAGAAATGGCCGGTCTGTGACGGCTCCAAGACAAAGTGCAGCATCAGGGGATTATTAAATGAGTCGAGTGTCCAGGTCATTGCTGACATGGCCCTATTGTCAGCACTCTATTTAAGAATAGTCACTCCACTCAGCCACTTTCCGCTTCGTGGTTTTGAGTCCTGCCCTGGCTTTAATCTAAGCATGAAATGGAATCCCACACTGTTGCAAATGGTTAAGACTTCATTCTTCTCATTCCATGGTATATCTGCACCACAGCTTTTTACCACTTGTCTATTGATGGGCATTAGGATTGCTTCCATATCTTGGCTATTGTAAGTCACACTGCAATGGACATAGGGCACAGAAGACTCCGCACAGTCACCACAATCATGATAAAGGAGAACGAAGCTGAAGGCATCCAGCTACATGATATCAAACTATACTTCAAGGCCACAGAATTGGCATAAAAGCAGACATAGAAATCAATGAACAGAATAAAGAGCCCAAAAATAAACCACACCTCTATGGTCAATTAATATTTGATAAAGGAGGCAAGAACATACAATGGGGTAAAGACAGTCTATTCAATTAATGGTGCTGGGGAAATTGGACAGATGGATACATGCAAAAAAATACAATGAAACTAGACCAACTTATACTATATACAAGAGTAAGTTCAAAATGAACAAAAGACTTAAGTGGAAGACTCGAAACCATAAAACCCTAGAAGAAAACATAGGCAGTAAAATCTCAGATATTTCTCTTAGCAATATTTTTTTCTGACATATCTCCTCAGTTGAGAGAAACAAAAGGAAAAAAATAAATAAATGGGACTTCATCAAACTAAAAGTTTTTGCACAGCAAAGACAACCATCAACAATATGAAAAGACAACCTACTGAAGGGGAGGAGATATTCGCCAATGGTATATCTGATAAGGGGTTAATATCCAAAATGTATAAAAGTTCACTTCTAACTGAAGATGCAGGAGACTGGGGGGAGCGACACTAGAATTTTGAGCATCTTTAGGATTTCCCAGAAGAGGGCGATATTGTACCAAGGGATTTTTTTAACTGTCCAATTACAAAGTTGCAGAATTTGTAAGTACATTTTTTTGTTAACCAAGACTCAGGTCCCTAAATGTCACAGTCCCTGGTCCCTCGTGTGTCCTACAGTGTTTCTAGAATTATCTTGTTTTGATGCCTTAGTCAATGCAGGACCACAAGCCACTACAACCGCTCCAGGAAGTAGGGACCGTGCAATCTCAGTGTTACTCTTGTACAGCTTTAGGATGGAGGACTGGGTGAGCCGCTCTGAGCTGTGCTTGTCTAACAGTTTAATTAAATCCATAGCATTTTGTTTTCTTACAAGCTGTTCCTTAGATATATTTTTTTTGCCTTTTTTGTCTCCTCTTATTCTGTTTCAGCTTCTTCCTTAATGATATTCCCTATCATTGACCTATCATCGATCTATCATCAATCTATCATCTACCATCGATCTATCATCTATCTATCTATCATCTATCTCTCCATCTCCATCTCCATCTCCTTTTCTCTCCAGGCTCCCTCGCCTTCCTCTGTAAGGTCAACAGTCTTCCCGCCCTTGTGGTTCTCCTTGTTGGCTCCTGCCCACACTGCCCAGCCCCACTGCCCGCTGCCTCAGCACTTCCCACAACCCCCTTCCCCCCGGACCCTGTGGAGGTGAGCGGCCAGCCCCAGACAGCCTGGCACACAGGCCCTTCAGGCCTTCTCTGAGGCAAGCCATGCCTGCCAATGGCGGCTACAATTTCCATCCACAAAAACCCTGGTGCCCGAGGGTTCTGGTGAGCGAGGCTCTGGGTCCAGTTGGAGCCGTGGCCCTATCTTCGATGGCTCAGAATGTGAGGCTCCAAGCACCATCAGGAGCCGAGGGCCTGAGAACACCACCTTCTCTCTTGTTAAAAATACGTTTGTATTGAATTCAGAGAGGATGGGAGAGGGACAGGAACATCAATGATGAGAGAGAACCATGGATCGGCTGCCTCCTGCACGACCCACACTGGGGATGGAGCCCACAACCCGGGCCTGTGCCCTGACCAGGAATTGAACCATGACCTCCTGGTTCATAGGTCGACGCTCAGCCCCTGAGCCCCTCGGGCGGGTGAGAACCACGCCCTCCCTGGGAAGTCTGACTCGGCCTTTCGGCCTTTCACAAACACCTCTCTTCCACAGAGAGAGGGTCCCTGAAGCCTCGGTCGGAGCCACCTGCCCTGGAGGCTGCGGCACCCGGAGCACCGAGATTCCGCAGGCATCTTACGGCCACGGAGCACGCAGACTCTCCCTCGCGTCCATCGAGGATGAGCACCAACTCATGACGACTTTTCCTCCGTCTCACTCTTTCCAAACCACAGAAGCTCTGGTCCAGCCCCCGTCCCTGCCCCTCACACCTGTGCTGAGGTGTGATGACACGGTCCCCCGAGGCTGGAGCAGGCAGAACCCCAGCGAAGGCCCCGCTCAGCTGCCCACAGGGGACCTGCTGGACACCCCTGGGGGATCCAAGAGAGGCTCGGATGCCTGGGAGGGGGAGAGACTGGGCCTGGCTCAGGGCCATCTTCACCACCCAGGGAGTTTACATGCGAATCAAGAAACACACATTTAGCCTGGACAGTGTGGCTCAGTGGATAGAGCGCTGGCTTGCCGACTGAAGGGTCCCAGGTTCGATTCCAGTCAAGGGCATGTACCTTGGTTACAGGCTTGGTTGGGGTGCGTGCTGGAGGCAACCAATTGATGTTTCTCTCCCCCTCTCTTCCACTCTCTCTAAAAAGCAATGGAAAAATATCCTCAGGTGAGGATTAACAAAAATAAAAAAAATAAACACAAATTTATAACACACGGGATTTTTTAAAATTTTAGGATTAAACCCGTTTTTGAGTCCTTAGAGAATGCAAGTCTGAAACTGCAGGCATTTTCAATGGACCTGAATCGGGGAGGAAGCAGGCAGATGTGGGTCTCACGCAGCTGTGAGCCGTGAGGGTCTGTGGGGCAGCAGGCTGCTCTGTGAGTGGCAGCACAGGGCCCCCCACGGTTCTGGCGCCCCCTTACCTGAGCAGTGGGGGAAGTCAGGGGCGCCCGAGAGACACCGGTCACAGCGCCGTCCTGCGATCCCCGGGCGGCACGCGCACTGGCCTGTCACTGGGCTGCAGGGTGTCGGGTAGGAGCCGAGGGCGGAGCACTGGCAGGCTGCGGGAGAGACGCCAGTCAGACCCCAGCAGGGGCAGGACCTGGGTAACCCACGGGGTGGGGCCCGGGAGACCCAGTGCCAGTCCAGCTCCGCCTCCTGTTAGACTGGAACCTGCAATGTGGCCAAATGCCCAGAGCCTCTGCTTCCCTTCTGTGCGGGGGTAAGACCAGTGTCCGCGGGACACGACTGTTGCCAGCATTCAATCGGATCACACGTGAAGAGCTGGGCGAGGCCTGTCTGATGTGAGCGCTCAGCAAACCCTCCTGGGTTTGGTTTTTGTAGTTAATTTCACATCCTGCAAGATGGCTGGTCGTGAAGCAGAGCTTGGGAAATGCAGATTGCCCTCCACTGTGTGGGTGGGCCTCATCCAATCAGGGGACAGCATTAGGAGAAAAGATTGAGGTCCCAAAGGAAGAAGGAATTTTTCCTCCAAATCACCTTGGGACTCAAGCGGCAACATTACTGCTTCCCTGTCTCGCTGGCCGCAGGCCTGCCCTGCGGATTTTGGACTTGCCAGCCCCCACGATCATGTGAGCTAATTCCTTAAAATAACTCTCTGTATGCACACACACATACACATGCACATACACACACACACTCACATGCACACACACATGCACTCACACACACATGCATACACACATACACACACGCACTCACACGCACACACACTCACACATACACATGCATACACACATATACACACACTCACACATATACTTACACACATATACACTCACACACATACACACACACACATCCTGCTGGTTCTGTTGTTTGGGTTTTTAAGAATATATATTTTTATTGATCTCAGAGAGGAAGGGAGAGGGAGAGAGAGAGAAACATCGATGGGAGAGAGTCATGGATCACTGCCTCCTGCACGCCCCACACCGGGGATGGAGCCCACACCCAGGGCCCGTGCCCCGACTGGGGATGGAGCCCACACCCCGGGCCCGTGCCCCGACCGGGACTGGAGCCCACACCCCGGGCCCGTGCCCCGACCGGGACTGGAGCCCGCACCCCGGGCCTATGCCCCGACCGGGAATGGAGCCCGCACCCGGGCCTGTGCCCTGACCGGGAATGGAGCCCGCACCCGGGCCTGTGCCCTGACCGGGGATGGAGCCGCACCCGGGCCTGTGCCCTGACCGGGGATGGAGCCGCACCCGGGCCTGTGCCCTGACCGGGGATGGAGCCGCACCCGGGCCTGTGCCCCGACCGGGAATGGAACCGCGACCTCCTGGTTCACAGGTTGAGGCTCAGCCACTGAGCCCTGCTGGCCGGGCTGGTTGTTTTTCTTGAGAAGCTGATGAAGACGGCTCTGTCTGCTGTTTCTGCCCTGAACAGAGCAAGAGGAACCCGGCTCAGGGCAGGCAGCTCTGGCCGGAATACGCGGGCAACACCCACGCTGGCCCCAGGGCCTCAGGGGCCGGCCAGGGAGCTGGGGAGGTGCAGCTACACTCCAGAGAGGGAAACAAAGACACAGGCTTCCCGCCAGCCAGCCAGCCGCAGCCGCAGCTTAAACTGTGAGTTGCTCAACCTGGCACCTCCCCCTCGTCTCAATCCAGCGGCCACTGAAGACCGCCAAGCCCCCACCACCCCAGCGCTGGCAGCCCTGTTCTCACTCCTGGAAGCACCATGAGGCTGCACAACTATTTAATGCGCTTTGTTCTGGTCCAGGTCCTTGGACGCGTCTGCAGTGTTTTACTTCTCATCTGCTCATTGTTTCTGCTTTAGGGCATGTTTACTCCCAAAGAGGATTTAAAACCAACGATCAAACATCTAAGGTGACAGCTTGTCTGCTGGCCCCAGTGTCTCCCAGCACCAGGCACAGGCCTGGACCCAGGACAGGCCGAGGGGAACCTTGTAAACCTTGCATTTAACGACGACGTCCTCCCACCATCAGCCGATGCGCCTTCTCTTGCTGAACCTGCCGCGCTGCAGGAGCCAGGGTTGCTGTAACACCACCCCCTGTCCCTCTGAGAGTAAGCACATGACGAGGTGAACATCCTGACTGTCCCAGGGATGCCCTATGGCCCTGGTTCTGGGGTGTGTCCTTCTGTTGGAAAAGCAGGGGCGCCTCCCTCAGCAAAGCCACAGTCCGTCCCTGATACTCGCCCACCCACCTCTCGGGCTCTGGGTGGATTCAATCTACAGAGAACCCCGAGAAGCTCCTTCAACCCCCCACCTCAGGCTCCCCCAGCAGAGCTGCCTTACAAAGGGGCCAGTTCATGGCGTCACTGCACAAATTTGGCTCAGACTCCCCCCTACCCCCGCCCAGGCCTCGGGGTCCTGTTCACCCCCCAGGAGTCCCAGCCAGACCCTTCCCTCCGCCCCATCGCCATCGGCTGGAGCATCTGGCCTCTTCTCTACGCGAGTGCGTCCGACTTGTGGGACTGTGGTGACAGGTTACCCTTGGGCCGCAACGTATTTATAGGAGTTTTCTGAGAAAAGACCTGTCCCCACACCCAAAGGCCACAGCCACCTCCAACGGGGACCGTTCTGGGCCCAGGGTCAGGTCGACGTGGCTGAGGTTTGGGGGCAGCTGCACTTGGCCCACAATTCCACCCTCCAAGCCTCTTTTCTAGCAAATTGTACCAGCAAAAGGATGAGGAGGACGAGAAAAACAAAGAAAAAGGATGCCCAGCTGGCGTGGCTCAGTGGGTGAGCATCAACCTATGAACCAGGAGGTCCTGGGTTCAATTCCCAGTCAGGGCACATGCCCAGGTTGTGGGCTCGATCCCCAGTGTAGGGTGTGCAGGAGGCAGCTGACCCATGATTCTCTCTCATCATTGATGTTTCTATCTCTTTCTACTTCTTCCTTTTTCTCTGAAATCAATTTAAAAATATATATATATGTATTTTTTTTAAGGAGAGGAAGGCAGGATGAGGAGTGGGAAGGAGGTAAAGATAGGGGGACATGGGAGGAGGAAAGGCAGCGTCACCCCCGAATGACCAGGTTAGCTGAGAAAGCCCGGTTGTGTTCTGTGCTTGCCGATAAGGAGCTGGACCAGACAGCCACGCAATTAGGATTATGAACACACACAGACAGCCTCCAACACAGCCTCAGGCTAACTCACACCTATAAGCAAGTGGGGAGTCTCGAGGGAGTGGAAATTAAAGTGAGAAAGATACGCATTGCACTACGCGAAGTCTGGAATAAATTACATTAAAACAAACCACGAGTGCAGGACTGCAGTTGGCAGAACAACTTAGGGTTTCAACTCCTTTCCTGGAAGGACTCTACCATCTTAAAGCAGCAGAGAGCAACGCCCTGGGCACACGTCCCGGCTGGAACACACTGAACCACCCGATGTGGCATTTGGGGGTCCCGTTGGTTTGGTTCTGAAATTCAATAGACCCAGCAGGCGACTCCACCTCAGACAGACAATAAATTGGAAGATGGGTCGGACCTTGACGCTCGGCCCGTTCAGGTCTCAGTGCGTCTGAGCTCCAGCCCTGGCCTCAGAGCTGCCCTCCAGGGAAGAAACTGTGAAAGGTCACAAAGCACCCGTGGGGGTGGCTCCGTGGCTGGAGCTCAGGCCTAAGCACCGAAGGGTCTCGGGTTCGATTCC
Organism: Myotis lucifugus; assembly: GCF_000147115.1. NCBI lineage: Eukaryota > Metazoa > Chordata > Mammalia > Chiroptera > Vespertilionidae > Myotis > Myotis lucifugus. Next base: position 288,225 of record NW_005871622.1, read on the forward strand.
CGTCAGGGCACCTACCTAAGTTGCGGGTTTGATTCCCTGTCGGGTGTGAGTGGGAGGCGGCCAATGGATGTTTCTCTCTCACGTCATGTTTCTCTCTCTCCCTCCCCCTTCCTCTCCCAGGGCAGGTTCTGGACACACACCGTGGGCGGGAGGAGGTGGTGGGTGGTGGATGCTGCCCCCTTTCCGGGACGCCCTGTCTCCTCCCTCCCACCTGGCGGCTCCTCAACTCCGCTCAGAGGCCACCTTCTTGGCAGCTGCCCGCACGCAGGCGGCGCCTCCAGGCCCGGGCCTGACCTCCAGAGGAGGAGGGAGCGGAACAGAGAGGCGGCATGGCCAGGGCGAGGGCAGCCTCACATGCACATCTGGAAGTCAGGAATTTACTGATGCGGAGATCACACTGTGATTTCGTTAAAGATCTGCTCTTAGCCCTGGCCGGTGTGGCTCAGTGGATAGAGCGTAGGCCTGCGGACTGAAAGGTCCCAGGTTCCATTCCGGTCAAGGGCATGGACCTTGGTTGCGGGCGCATGCCCAGTGGGGAGTGTGCAGGAGGCAGCTGATCGATGTTTCTCTCTCATCGATGTTTCTAATTCTCTATCCCTCTCCCTTCCTCTCTGTAAAAAATCAATAAAATGTATATTTTTTAAAAATCTGCTCTTGGAAAATACAGATAAACTCAATATTTTTAAAAGCCACGGTCATTTTCATTGGTCATTTGTTCATGTAAATGTCGTTATAAATTCATAGTCATGAGTTATTATTCCAAGAACAATGTTCACATCTATTTTTAAATTATTTTTAAAATATTTTTTAATGGATTTCAGAGAGAAAGGGAGAGAGAGAAACATCAACGATGAGAGAGAATCACTGATTGGCTGCCTCCTGCACACCCCACACTGGGGATCGAGCCTACAACCCGGGCATGTGCCCTGACAGGGAATGGAACCCTGACCTCCTGGTTCATAGGTCAACGCTCACCACTGAGCCACGCCGGTCTGGCAAATTACTTACTTTAATCTCAAAAGGCTGCCACTGACTTTCCCCTTTTCTCACTGCGCTTCTGGGCAACAGTCTCTCCCTTTCACATGAGGACGATGCTGACACGGCTGACGTGTGAGTATGAAGTTCCTGTGGAATAAACGCAGGCCACATGGCTCTGCCAAAACAGCCTCTGCCTTCCCTTCGAGGAGATGAATTATGGGGGGACTGACATCCCTGGGCCTCGGCCACTCACCTTGGCAGATGGGGAACGAGTAGAAACCCTGGCGGCAGGCGGCACACCGGGGGCCCTCGACCCCCGGGCGGCACAGGCACCTCCCGTGGGCATCACAGATTTCGGGGAGCACTCCTTCGAAGTCACAGTCACAGCCTGGGGAGGAGAAGAGGCTTTGGGGGTCTCCCTCCTCCTTCCCTCTGCCAGTCCCCCCCTCCCTCAGGTTTCTGTCGGGAAAACAGATGATGAGTTATCCACGGCTTATCGACATCCTTACCCCAGAGACCACATCTTCAAGGGAAAGAAAATAAATATTCAGGCAAACTCAGAGCTGCACTAAGAAGCATCCGGGGGCGGGGGGAGCATCCGTTTGCAAAATACCTTTTAGACTCTTGTCATGTCTAATCCTGTGAGGATACTCCTCCCCTTCCCCCACCCCAAATCTGAGCTTTACACAGTAAAACTTCAATCTAATAGGTTCCCAACAGATGAGAACCTTGAGGGGGCAGCGCACGGGCCTTGTCCATGCCTGGTACACAGTAGGCGCCAGTCAGAGTGCGATGAATGGAGAACACGCTAAGTATATAAAGAACACGCTAAGTATATGAATGAAGAACAGGCTAAGTATATGAATGAAGAACAGGCTAAGTATATGAATGAAGAACAGGCTAAGTATATGAATGAAGAGCACGCTAAGTAAATGAATAAAGAACAGGCTAAGTATATTAATGAAGGACACGCTAAGTATATGAATGAAAAACATGCTGAGTATATGAATGCAGAACACGCTAAGTATATGAATGCAGAATACACTAAGTATATGAATGCAGAGCATGCTAAGTATATGAATGAAGAGCATGCTAAGTATATGAATGAAGAGCACGCTAAGTACATGAATGAAGAGCACGCTAAGTATGCGAGACTGGAGTTCTTTTCCGTAAACACCGTTTCTCAAATTCTATTCTACTGGCATCTATTCGGAGCTTCAAAACCGAGATATCAGAATTCGCAGGTCCCTCTCTTCCTCCTGATCTGGCCGATCTCCCTGGCAACAGGGACTGCCCGGCCCTGCGGCCGATGAGATGCCCAGCCTGGCAGGGACGCAGCCAGCACAGCCCACCCAGGCTGCTCCCCAACCTCAGGGGCTTACCCTCAGGCCCATCCCCACTGACCTTGAAACCTGGGCACTGCAAGGAGCTCCTAGCAAAGTGACTGGGGACTCGAACCTTTTCACAGTGTTTGCACAAACCACGGGACAGCCAGCCTTCGGGCCACGTGGGCTGCTCTGCAGAACCACCTGGGGTGTCCGTCTCCACCATAACCCCACCCCCCGCCATCTCTCTGCAGCTGTCGATCCTGCTTTTCACTGCTCTGCCTTTGAAGTTGTAGGGAAGAGTGTAATGGAGGGTGGTACCCCCCAGGAGTGGGTGTTGGACCCCCTGCCGTGTCCAACAGCAGCCCCTGAAGGTGTGTCTATTTACACTGACTTCCTAAAGTCAACCTTCAGTGGATACAACTAAGCAGTTGGACCTGGAAAACCCTAACAATATTCGAGGTCATGAAATACAGCGAAAACCCACAAAAGCTCTGATCTGCGACACTGTTCTGTCCTTCTGCTCCAACGCTCCTGTGTCTGAGACTGAGCGAGTGGGTTTTCCAGGGCAGCAGTGCCCGTGCTGGCCGCCCTCTGGGGCCTCCTGGTAAACCCGCCGCTCACTGGGGCCTCCGGGTAAACTGGCTGGCGTGGGATCCCAGACCCAGGGATTCTGCGATCACCCCAGGTCTGTGAACTGTGGCCTGGGTACCAGACCCACCGGTGTCAGTAAAAAAAGTCCTATGGGAGCACCGCCAGGTTCACGCATCGACGTACTGTCCATTGCTGCTCCTACAACAGCAGAGCTGAGTACGGCGCCGTCGCCTGCAAAGCTGGACTATTCCCTACCGGCCTCTTTACAGGAAAGCCTGCCAACGCCGAGCGGGAGCTTTTACTAACGAGAGGAAGAGACATGTATCAGAATCATCCGGAAACTTGCTCAAACCAACAGCCTGGGCTTCGCCCCTAGATTAAGATCTGGGGTGAGCCCTGGCTGGTTTGGCTCAGTGATTAGAGCATCGGCCCACGGACATTTAGTCTTGGGTTGGATTCCCGGTCAAGGGCACCTACCTCGGTTGCAAGTTTGATCCCAGCCCTGGTAGGGGCGTGTGCGGGAGGCAACCAATTGATGTTTCTCTCTCTCTCCCCCTCCTCCCCTTCCCTTCCATCTTTCTCTCCCTCTCCTTCCTTCCTCCCATCTCTGTCTCCCTCTTTCTTCCCTTCCGCTCTCTCTAAAAATCAATGAAAAAAATATCCTCGGATGAGGATTGAAGAAAAAAGAGATCGGGGGTGACACACAGGGATTTATATCTTGGAAAAGCATGGGTTCCGCAGCTCAGCCTGTGTGAGAACCACTGTTAGAAGCCATGGACACATGCATGGGCCATAAGGAGTGACATCCTCAGGGCGGGAGGGTGCGGTGCTACCCAGCCCAGCATGTCCTTGGCTGTGGAGATGTTTGTGCTTCTCTCGTTCCCTGCCAGGCTGGGCCCTAGACCGGCGTCTTTAAAATGCACGAGTGAACGGCATCTGCCCTCACTTCCCAGAGCCATCCAACTGCACTAGTTATCCTCTCCCGTGAGGCTGCCTTCCAAGGCTTCCCTGAGATTTCGTAACAGACTCTGCACTTCCCTTCAAGGTCAATTAAACTTCTTTCCCGGAGTGCCAGCCCGCTCTGCTCCGGGAGGAAAGGGGATTGAATGACAAAGGGGAGACCTGAACCACTCCTGAGACCGGACAGGAGATGCCTTGTAATCAAAGCTCAAGGCCAGTCCCATCCCAGCAATAACAACATTCGAGGAAGCACTTGCTCAGACCCACTGTGGGCCGAGACTGGGGTCGGTCCTGGGGTTAGAAACAAGTCAGGCGGAGCTGATGTCCCCAGTGACCACGTGTCTGACGGAAACATAAGACGACGCTCCACATGACACGTGGTGCCCCCTATGACCAGAGGCAGAGGGAGGGTGGAAGCAGGAAACAGCATAGGACGTGGACTGGATTGCGCTACACCTGAGCCCGGTGAGCCCTGGGTGCTGCCCAATCCTGAGACACTCCCCACGCCCGCCCCCTCCCCCACGTGCTAGGATAGCTCCTTCATCCTTCTCCCTCCTCAACCCCAAGGCCTCCTCCCACCCTCATTCTGCCTCGGGCCTGGATTCTTATTTCACAGAAGAAAAGGAACCACCAGGAGAGCTCCCATGGGACCCACCTCAAGGCACCTGCCACGCCCCCAACTTGGCGCAGGAAGTAGAGAAAGAGGAGGGAGCATCGCATTCTCATGGCCCTTACATCATTACCTTTTATGTCTCCAGCTACTGGGTCTTCTGGACTTGGAGCAGAAACAGGGAAAACAGGAATCCCTAGAAAGATAGTTTATTAAAAACTACAGAGAAGGATTAGGGAGACAGGGAAGTAGAATATTAAACTGCATGAACGAGGAAGAAGCCCTAATGTGCTGACGGGCAGCCGGGGAAGCCAAGAGGCACTGGATTTAACACGCATCTGGTCATGGAGACCAGCGGGCCAGGCGTCTGGCGTGTCTGCTAATGAACAGAAAGCGATGGTTTGCGCTCACGTAGCTAAGTCTCGGTCTGAGGAGGACGGCCTGAAACCTCAACACCTTTATTGTAAAATGGAGACGAGCTTTTCGAAAATGTTTTCTTTCAAGATTCCCCTCCCCCACTCCCAAATTTTGTTTACACCGTAGCGTTACTTCAAGATTCCTTTTTTCACTAAACAGGCAAATACAATTTCTGCTCAGCCTCTACCCACTGATTGCAAATTCTAGGTTGCTTAAGTCCTGAGGTGGTCTTGCTGTGTTCTGGCCTAAATTGGTTCCTTTAAACATAAGATGATCATATAATGTGCCCTTCCGACTAGGACACTCAACAGTGCTGGTTTAATAATCACCCCGGCCCAGCCGGTGTGGCTCAGTGGCTGAGCGTCGACCAGGAGGTCACGGTTAAATTCCTGGTCAGGGCACACGCCCAGGTTGTGGGCTCCATCCCCAGCAGGGGGCGTGCAGGAGGCAGCTGATCAATTCTCATCATTGATGTTTCTAACTCCCTCTCCCTCTCTTCTCTGAAGTCAATTTTAAAAAATATTTAGATGTCCCCTTAGATCACCGTAGGGGGTGAGGGGCCTGTGATAACGTGGCCTGTCGACGTGGGGAGAGTGGAAACACATCCTCCTGGTCCCAGGACATGACACACGGCACGTGCAAACGGCCACCTGGAAGCCAGTGGTCTCCTCCAGGTTAACGAGAACGTCCCCCATGTGGTTACTGTTACGCTGAAATTGCCAACATTTACCCTTTTGACCTGAGGAGACGGCAACGTCTACGGTACAGCCTAACACTGTGGAGGTAAATTAGACTGCACAACATATGTTTATACACTTTATGTTCCAACTTTTAGAAACACTTTCAGCCTGGCTGGAATGGCTCAGCGTCGAACTATAAACCAGGAGGTCACGGTTCAATTCCCAGTTAGGGCACATGCCCAGGTTGTAGGCTCGGTCCCTAGCAGGGGGCATGCAGGAGGCAGCTGATCAACGATTCTCTCATCATTGATGTTTCTCTCTCTCCCCCTCTCCCTTCCTCTCTGACATCAATTTTTTAAAAAATTTAGAACCACTTTCACATAAATACAATCCACCTGACCCCATTCCTGTGCCCCCTCCCTCCCTCACCCACCCACCGTGCCCTCGAGCGTGAATGCACAGCCCAGCCTGTGTGTGTGTGTGTGTGTGTGTTGGGGGCGGGGGGGAGGAGCCCTTGCGCAGGCACTTACGGGAGCAGAGTGGGAAGTTGTGGTAGCCGGGGGCGCACTCCTCGCAGTGGTCGCCGTGGAAGTTGGGCCGGCAGGCACAGCGGCCCGAGCCCGGCTCACAGCCATCCGCGTGCTCAGGGCTGCAGCTGCAAGCTGAGAGCAACCAGTTCCGAGCGTCAGTCCTTCGCGCACTGGACACGGCAAACACACCTGATACTTCTCAGCAACGTTCCCGCTCTGTCCTGGGTGCGGCCATCCTTGAGAGGGTCCGTCCTTTCCACCACATGCGTGGCTCCCACTGATGGAGCCCCAAGGGCCTCAGAGAGGAGCCTTAAGGAGCATCCACACTGGGATGCTCTCAAGATGCAGTGCCACACGGAGCCCTGCCCAGCTCGCTGTGGAGAGGGAAGCCTGGACCCTCCACCATCGGAGAGGCTGGGGGGCTGGGGCTGGAGCTCCCGGCAGGCCTGCTGGACACAGCCTCTCCGGGCCATGAGCCAGCTGTGAATGTCCACGCCGTGGTCATTTTACACGGGTGTGGTGTGGACACGTGTGTGGGATGCCTGGATGTGGGTATGTCATCTGTGGGCAGCACAGCAAGATTGTGCCCATAACCCAAGTGGTAGATTCGAGTGATGCGGCCCTGAAGGCAGTTGGTGCAGCCGACACATTGACTGGGTGAGCGTTTCCGAGGGACCCACTGGTGCCCTCCCTTGGGAGCGTCCCTCGACCCGCAGGTCCTCACCGTGGACACAAAACCCTGTCATCGCTCCGCTAGGTCCATGTCCCATGAGCATCAAGCACCTCCCGCCCCACAGCCTGGCCCCTCTGGAGGCCTTTGCTGAGTTTGTGTAGGATGCACGCGCCTGCGGACCCTTTACGCTAAGCCTGACATCCCCAGGAGGCCACTTCAGTGACAAACTAGAAAAGTGATAGAAAGTTGAGGTTCCTGCCCTAGTCAGTTTGGCTCAGTGGATAGAGCAGTGATGGCGAACCTTTTGAGCTCGGTGTGTCAGCATTTTGAAAAACCCTAACTTAACTCTGGTGCCGTGTCACACATAGAAATTTTTTATATCTGCAACCATAGTAAAACAAAGACTTATATTTTTGATATTTATTTTATATATTTAAGTGCCATTTAACAAAGAAAAATCAACCAAAAAAATGAGTTCGCGTGTCATAGGTTCGCCATCACTGGGATAGAGCATCAGCCTGTGGACGGAAGGGTCCCGAGTTCGATTCTTGGTTGCAGATTCCCCGGCCCTGGCTGGGGTGTGTGCAGGAGGCAACCAATCGATGTTTCTCTCTGTCTCTCCCTCTCCCTTCCTCTTCTCTAAAAATCAATGGAAAAATATCCTCAGCTGAGGATTAACCAAAAAAAAAAAAAAGAAGAAAGAAAAGGAAACTGAGGTTCCTGACAGAGTGTGACTGCATCCAGGATGCCCGTGTCCCTTTGCCGATGCCCACTGGGCACAAGGAAATGATGGACACGTTGCTTCGTGGGATGGTGTGGAAGAGGCGGGAAGCAGGATCACACCTGATCACGTAAGACTGTCCTGGAGCCACAGCTCAGAGCTCACTCACACTGTGGTCTTTGATGCCTTCAAATGTGAATGATGTGAAGGAGGAACTGGGACACGGTGGCAGAGACGACCTCGGGATGGGAGTCATCTTCCGCCCCCGGCAGCCCGAGAACAGAGAGGAACCGCCGGGACACACACACAGGACAGTCTGCACTCGGACCCCGATGGACGGTTCCACGGGGGGCGGGGAGGGAGGAGTAGAGGGGTCGGGCCGGGGGGGGGGGGAAGGGGCCCCGAGGCATCCTTCTGGCCGTGGAGCTAGGAGAGCCCGGGGACGCCAGACAGGTGTGAACTGCTTCCTGGACCCGCCAGGTGCTGGCTTTGTCACCTGGGCCAAAATATGCAGGCCCTTTGGTTTCCCCACATCTAAACACGAGAATCAGCCTACAATGCCCGAAATTTATTAAATAAGACACACGTGAAAGTATTTAGGCAACGCCTTGCATAGAGCAAACGCTTGATAAATCAAAGCTCTTTTAAATATTAGGTCTATTACTTAATTCTTCTAAAATTTTTACTATGTTGTCTTGATGCTGCTTCTGAAAAAAATTTAAAACTATTGGACATCATAGAAACATGACAAGGCCGGCCGGTGTGGCTCAGCGGCTGAGCATCAACTATGAACCAGGAGGTAACGGTTCAATTCCCAGTCAGGGCCCATGCCCGGGTTGTGGGCTCCATTCCCAGTAGGGGGCGTGCAGGAGGCAGCCAATCAGTGGTTCTCTCTCATCATTGATGTTTCTTTCTCTCCCTTTCTCTCTGAAATCAATAAAAACATTTTTTTAAAAAAGAAACGTGTTGAAACAAGAGGAAATAGAGGCGCTGCCATTGGCTGCAGGCCCAGAATGCGATAGCCCAATGGTTAGTGTTTTCCCAGGCACTTTCGAGGGCATTTCACTTAACCTTAGGGAATATATGATCGTTTCTATTTTTATATATAAGAAACCTGAGGCTCAGAGAGGTTATGTAACTGCCTGTGGTCACACAGGAAGGAGTGAACCCACAATATGAAGAAAGAGGGAAAGAAGGGCCTAGTGGCTGATGGGAACGGAGCCTGTGGCCTCCCGGGAGCAGCACACCCGCCCAAGAGGCACCAGGTTGAAATGCAACTTACGGATGCAGCCGTGGGGGGCCTCCACCGGCACGCCGTGGGGGCGGAAATAGCCCTTGGCGCACTGCTCGCAGTTTATGCCCGCCGTGTTGTGCTGGGAAGAAAGAGAGATTCGGAGGCAGGGCCCTGAGCAGGTCTGATCTCACACTGTTCGCCCAGAGGAATAACTATCGTGTGCACGTGCAATTTCAAAGTCACGCACATAAAACACACAACAAAAAAGGACTGATCTTGGCCTGGAGTCTCCAAGATTTACCACAGGACACGGGCTCACACTGGCTGTGGATTTTCCCTTTGGAGAGGAAATGAGAGTAAGTTCCACGAACTGGACAACCCAGCTTTCCCCCATCACAGGGACTTGCTAATGAGCCACCTGGCCTTTGAGTGAGAGAGGCCCACAATTCAAACTTTATTCAGAAGAAGGACGGACAGTAGATGACCCTTCGTTTAGCCCAAGGAGTAAACTGTCACGTGTGTTTTCATCTTCTCGGTTGGGAAGAAAGCACACACTCATCCTCTCCTCCCGCCGTCCTCATGTTACCTGTGCTTCAGTCATGGAACCGCTTCCCAAACATGTCTGTTACGTGAATGGAAAAGGTAGGCAGGAGCCTCCCACACAGAACTCGTTTTAAAGGATAATACGAGGCGGCTTTTTCTATTTCATGATTGACCCTCTTAATTGCCACAGAACCTAATTACACAACATGCGTCACCAGTTTCCAAGGACCACCCAGCACGCGCCCAGCTCAGCCCTGCCTCTCCTGCTCTCCAACTGGAACAACTGGGAGGACGCTGTTCCTTCAGTAACAAAAGGAGAGGCGACTGGGAGTCAAAAAGAACCACCAGACGCTCGGACCCACACAGAGGCTGCGCAGAAGCCCAGAGGGGAGGACAGGCCCTTTCTGTATCCTCTCCCCCGTCTCAGACGATTTTATTAACTCCGGACTTTCAGTTATTCCCACTCCTTGTCCTGTGGGCGAAACTCTGAATGCACTTCCACACGGAGGCCTAACACCACACGGGCCACTGCTCTGACTTCACACTTAGATGCGCACGCACTGGGGCAAACAAGAAACAGCTGTGGCCCACCCCCTTCCCACCCAAGGCCAGTTCACCCCTCGACTCTGTGGCTGAGAACAGACCCAGGACACGGGGCAGCCTGGGCTCCCAGTGTGTCCGTCGGAGAGGAAATGAGGAGACGTCCCCCAAAGTGTGGAGCCCGGGCTTTCCCTTCTCCCACAAAGTTCGGGCGGTGAAGCACTGGCCACAGAGAAGGTGCAGTTTTAAGACACAAAACACAGCAACAAGCGACCGAAAGACGACGACATATCGCCAGAAGATGGATGATGCTGCAGTCGGCCTCCAGGTCGCAGGTGTCGTGCGGGGCCCACACCGCACCCAGAGGTGACCTCTGGACACCCAAGGTCATGGCTGGACCAAGGCCGATGGAGACGTAAAGATCGCGGCTCCCTGGTTTCTACAGGAAGCACTGAAGAAGCCGCCTCACCCGGGGAGTGGGCACTGAATTTGCATTTACCTGACACTTAACACAATGAGAAAACTGCAGCTTTCAAGCCAAGGAGCGGGCTGGGCACAAAGGGAATCCGTGCAGGAGTTAACTGACCCCACAGACACCCCTCCTCTGGCACCTCCCAGAGAAGCTAGGAACGCTCACCCAGAAACCCGGCCCTGGTCTGACCATCCTTCCGTCCTAATCCTTTTCCGAGGTGCTTTCCATCTTCAGGTAAAACCCACCTCCCTGTCTGTCGCTCAGTCCCTGACCAACCCACACACGCTGCTGATGTCCAATCCTGAGAACTTCAAGCACATGGAGACCGCTGCTGGCCACTGCTGGCCAGCAAAGCCTGACTTCCCTTCCTACGGCCACGACCTGGCCTCTGACCTCTGACCTGTCCACCCCTGCTCATCCCCTGCCGTCCCCTCCACCTGGAACTCTCCCCCAGGCAGCCGATCAATAATTCTCTCTCATCATTTTTGTTTCTATCTCTCTCTCCCTCTCCCTTTCTCTATGAAATAAAAAACAATATATTTTAAAAAAGAACATCAATATTTTATTAAAGGGAGTCAAACACCCCCCAAAAATGTTGTGTCCCTTGCCTTCTTTCATTGCTCTCCCCGCCCCGAATTTTATTATAAAAAATAAAAGTTTTCCAGTGAACACCTATGCATGCCCTATGTAGAGATTTTACTGTATTTGTTTTATCACAGAATTATCCGTCTTCTCGTTCCCTGTCCATCCATCAGTCCATCTTACTTTATGCATTTCAAAATAAACTGCCAAGTACCTAACTTAAACAAAGGCATTTTAAATTCACGTTGGAAAAAAATGCAATGAACCTAAACAAGACTTCAATAATCTACATACAAAAGAAAAATGCTTTTGCAGGGCCATTCTGAAAAAAATAAAATTCGATCTTGATGTCTTCCTGGAACTGCAAAGTACAAAATGTAGTGTGACTGAGAGAAGGAAGAGCAGGAACGACGTGTCCTAAAGACTCACTGAGGGGCTGGCCCTTCACTGGAGAAGCATCCCACCTACTCGTCCCCCAGTGCTTCCGCGATTCTATTTCCACAGCTTAATTTCATACAAATTTATTTCCGCAATTTAATTCCATACACATTACTGAGGGCCTTGGAGTGCATCGCTTGACCAGATCCCGGGACCTCTCTTATGCATGCAACCCTCCCTATGACTTGAACAAACCTATGCCTCACCGTTTATTTGTACTTTAGTTCCCTGCAAGGACAGGCTGTGGAGTGTGGGGAGTGGGAGGTGGGGGAGAGGGTGGGTCCCTCTCGGCCCGTGTGGCCCTGGTCTGATAGAAATGGGCACCTCACGAAGAGACGATTTCTTTGATGGCGACTTTGACAAAGCATCACTCTAAAAGCACCAGGACTGAGGGACAACATAGTCCAAACTCATGGACATTAGACCCTCCTCTTGGCTAATGTCCAGTGAACCCCACTGTCCCCAGAAAAGATGAAAAGTGTTTCATACTTGGTGCCGATGGCAGACGTCATTACTCGATCCTGCTGCCCTTTCTCCCCGAGTCTAGATTCAAAACTGTCTGAACAGAGGAGCAGGGCCAGCACTGAGGTCAGCACCCTTTTCCCTCCAGCTTCAGAGCCTTCACACCATGAGCTGGAGCAGCCAGGACTTCTCCCCATTTAGGCCAAGATCACGTAAGGAACCTGATCGCTGGCGCCTGGACAAACATGCCTCAGTCCGTGTCCCCTTCCACCCCACGGGACGGCCAGCTCACGAGGACGTGGTGCAGAGTGGAGAGGTGATTCCAGAAAACAATTCCAATGCTCAGAACGGCCTTGGCATCTTTTGGGGAGCAGAGCTTAATGATGTCATTTCCTACAGTGACACCCCCACTCGACTTGCCCAGGGCCTCACCTGACAGTTGATGCAGACCCCTCCACCTGCGTAGACGCCGCGGATGTCCAGGCTTGCCTGCTGCCGCTCCACGTCCGGGTCGTAGAAGCAGTCGGTGGCGTGGCCATGGCAGTTGCAGGCTGCAAAGGGCACCCGAGGTGAATGCACACCATGGCTGTGGGAGGCTCAGTCAGCCTCACCCTATGCATGAGCCGCCCCCAGAGCACGGCTGCCTAGTGAGCTACAGCACCGCCTCCTCCGGGACCCCAGCGGCACTCTCAGTGGGAAATCTTAGGGACTTTTACACAAAGTCCAGTCTGCAACCCTAACCCTAACCCCCAACCCCCACTGCTCCCTCAATGCGCCCAGCTCTCTGCTTAGCCGCCAATCTCACCACCTTCTTCAGACCTCGGTCCTCAAAGAGTTAGGGTTCCAACCCAGTATCACATCCTAAGAAATGATGAGGATTGAAATTCAATAGTGGCTGCATCGTGTCCTAGACCAGCCGTGGGCAAACTACGGCCGGCGGGCCGGATCCGGCCCGTTTGAAATGAATAAAACTAAAAAAAAAAAAGACCGTACCCTTTTATGTAATGATGTTTACTTTGAATTTATATTAGTTCACACAAACACTCCATCCATGCTTTTGTTCCGGCCCTCTGGTCCAGTTTAAGAACCCATAGTGGCCCTCGAGTCAAAAAGTTTGCCCACCCCTGTCCTAGACTGTTAAAGAGGCCAGCTTATGTTAAAGCACTCGGCCCAATCCTTGCATTGAGTGAACGCCTAATCATAGTAAACGTTATTACTGGTGGTGTTTCTTTTTTAAAATATATTCTTATTGATTTTAGAGAGAGGAAGGGAGAGAGAGAAATATTGATGAGAGAGATACATCGATTGGCTGCCTCCTGCAGGCCCCCCACCGGGGATCAAGCCCACAACCTGGGCATGTGCCCTGACTGGGACTCGAACCAGGATCTCCTGGTTCATAAGTCAATGCTCAACCACTGAGCCATACCTGCTGGGCCATTGTTATTTCTGTTCTCACATTTATGTCTGAATTTGGAGTGGGGCCCTCACACCTCCACTCTTGTGAGTTACTCATTACACTAGAAAGACCTGTGACCCTGAGATTGGCGTGATCCCCCCCCCTTCACAAGCAGGGAAAACACAGCTCAGGTAGAGATGGGGGGTGTTGGGTGGGTCCTCAGGTAGAAATGGGGGTGTTGGGCGGGTCCTTAGGTAGAAATGGGGGTGTTAGGCAGGTCCTTAG
>NW_005871622.1:302624-303399 GCF_000147115.1 Myotis lucifugus
TGGTGTGTGGGTGGGTCCTCAGGTAGAGATGGGGGTGTTGGGTGGGTCCACAGGTAGAGATGGGGGTGTTGGGCAAGCCTCACCCCAGATCCGCCCCCACGCTTACCTTCGCACTCGTGGCTGTGCCCCACGTGGCCAGCTGCCAGCGCCTCTGGTGGTGCCCGGCACAGCAGCGGTCACAGGTCTCCCCGCAGGTGTGGTGGCGGCATTCACACCGGAACCTGGGCAGGAGGTGAAGTGCATCGGTTACCGAGGGTTCACACCAAGGTGGGCGTCTCCTGGCAGAAAACTCACGGTCATCAGGGTCACCCAGGGAACGCTTTATTGGGTAATTATGGAAACGAAGCTCTCTGCATGGACCACTCACGGCTCCCATCCTGCTATTGTCTGCACTTTACAGATGTGGACACAAGATCCAGAGATGAAAACCCTGGGGTGGGCCCAGCTGGCATGGCTCAGTGGTTGAGCACCGACCTATGAAAAAGAGGTCATGGCTCCGTTCCCTGTCAGGGCACATGCCCGAGTTGTGGGCTTGATCCCTAGTAGGGGGCGTGCAGGAGGCAGCCCATCAATGATTCTCTCTCATTGATGTTTCTCTCTCTCTCTTACCCTTCCTCTCTGAAATTCAATCCTATCAAATAATAGACAAACATGGTAATTGACTGTACCTTTCGATACGCCTCCCATTGGCTATCAGCGCCATATGCAAATTAACCGCCATTCAAAGATGCATACGACTAATTTGCATACTACAGGAAGGGCTGGCCAGCACCAG
>NW_005871622.1:303889-310858 GCF_000147115.1 Myotis lucifugus
CCCCCCAGTGCACGAATTTCATGCACCGGGCCTCTAGTAAAAATATATTTTTTAAAAAGATTCTAAACTCTATGTGCATTTTACCAAAATAAAAAAGAGGGAGGGAGAAGGATTTGAACATGTACACCCTTGATCCCACTAAAGCGAGGATGACAAACCAGTTCTATTTCTCTTGGCAACTCCAATCAGTGGGCTGTGCCCGCCGGGGGCACCATCTGGCGGGGGGACAGGCGGGTGGAGGTGGGAATGAGAGATACTTAATGGGATGCAACCATCACTGAAACAGTTGGACTGGCTCACAGCAAGGCTGGCAACTCTGCATGAGGTACTCACACTTTTTCAGGGTTGTCTGCACTGCACACGTCGGCGTGGCCGTTGCACGCACAGCGCCCGCCAACGCTGATGTCCTTGATGCTGTAATAATACTGTGCGACAGAAAACAGACGTGCCGCTTACGGAAGAGCAACAAGCCTTTACCCGTCTCTCAGGCGCATCTATGCTGGCCCTGTTCCGCTCTCTTCCTGCTCCCGTGAGCCCACCTCCACCCCACGGGAGCCACTGTGGGTGTTATTTGTCTTATGAAACAAGTGCATTCCTCAATCAAATTTAACAGCATGATGCTGAATCTGTACCTTTTTAAAAATGAAATGCTTTAAAAGAATGGAGGGAAACTGCCTTGGGAAAAGAATCATACCCTATAGCCTTTTAAAAAGGGATTAAGCCCGGCTGGCATGGCTCAGTGGTTGAGTGCGACCTATGAACCAGGTCAGGTTTGATTCCGGGTCAGGGCACAGGTCTGGGTTGTGGGCTCGATCCCCCGTGTGGGGCCTGCAGGAGGCAGCTGATCAATGATTCTCTCTCATCACTGATGTTTCTATCTCTCTCTCTCCTTCTCCCGTCCTCTCTCTAAAGTCAATAAGAACATATTCTTTAACAACGCTTCTTAATAGAGAAGACTCATTCACTTAAGTGAAGAGAAATATGCTTACACGTGAGTATAAATCTTGGAACCCCTCCACCCCCGCCCCAAAAAAACACCCACAGATAAATAAATAAAGGGTGGTGAGGTCCACTCGTAGCAGGGCTTCAGAATGCCCGGAGGAATGGACGCAGTCCGGCCAGAGTTTATCGGACAGCCCAGCTCTCCCTTGCAGATTCCATCCTCAGACCCAGGACGGGTTCCACATACGGCTGCTCCGAGGGCTGATGGCACAGGAAATGCAGAACACAAGCCACCGCACCCACAAGACAGCCTTCCTGGAAATGCTAAAACTGGAGCAAACCTCACTCTCCTCTCTTCCTTTCCCAGCTCCCTGATGCACTTACCTCTGAGGCCAAGCCCTCTAAGATGCTGGGCATCTCCCATCACCCTTCCACGCCCACTCTCCTCCTTTCTCACCTGCCCTTTGCCCAGGGCTGACCTTTATGGGTTGCAGCTGGGTCTCCTGCTCCCTGGCTTTCTGTTGGGTTTGGCCAATGGGGGACCCTGGCAGGAGATCCGTGGGCGGCAGAAGAATGAGCTCAGGGTATCTGTGCCCAGGAGACGGGGTGCTGTCCTGACACTAGACTGAGGGATGTGCAGGCCAGACACCCCACAGAGGAGCATGGTGCTCACACACCCATGTCTCCTCTATCTGGCCAGGTCACACACCAGCCCTGCATCTGGTGGGGCTACACACAGCTCCGGCCAGTGGCAGTGACCTGTGTGGTTGGGAGCCTGGGGGTCTTCCCCACCCTCTCTCTCTCCCCGCATCTGCTGACCAGATGCAGAGGATCCCGAGGAGGACTCTGGGGCCCTACGGGGTGGCTGCGCCTTTAAATAAAAAGAACCCGGTTCCCTGAGTGATTTTGTGGAGCCGACCCTACCTGCTGAGCACATTCGACAGCAAAAAAGTGAGCCTTGGGGAGTCTGTTATAGAATCAGACTGACACCCGGCCAGCTGTCACCCGGCCTTTCATCTTCTTCGAATGTAATCATTTCTCCTCCACAACCAGACGTCTAAGTTACAGCTAGTCATTCAGACCAGAGCAAGTCTACACCTACACTGTTCCTGGCTGTAAAGGTTACTTGAAAGAGTTCAAGGCAATTAATTTGATAAGTGAAAACAAAAAGAGTTTTTAAAAAATGCTGCCGTAGGCCCTTCAGCATGACTCACCCGCCTGGTGACGGTGGGGTCCCGCTGTGCTTTGGAGATGAGGTGTCCCAGGAGTGTGTTGGTTCGGAGAAAGCGCAAGCGGATGTTTGTTGCCTGGGTGAACTCCCGCAGGGTGTTGGAGAAAGTGAAGTTTCTTGCACCTGGACGACCGTTTATCAAGGACACCACAACCTAAATAACCACACACACACAGGGGAAAGTCCTTTCATCAAAACTTCACTGCAAGTCACTATAAATGACTCACAGGCCCGAAGGCACTAGGTCTGCCTGAGCCACCAGGTGTGTGCAGGTGGTCTTGTGTCTTGTTTACGTCTAAAGCATCATTGCTAGTCCCCCTCCCCTTCGAATTCTGGCAACCTGTCCTTAAACTGGGCTCTCAGGTGCTTCCAAACCCGTTGTTCTGTCGGGGTAGCTGTGGGGCTGTGAGGCTGTGACACGGTGAAAGTATTAGGTTAAAATATATAAAATATATAAACTTCTTGTCAAGCTGCACCAAAGAAACAGCTGACGGAACCTAAACACCTAGAGGAGGTTGACGAGGAAGCCTCTGCATGTAAAGGGGATGAAGTACCTACAAAACCAGGGTTTTATCTTCAAGCTCGAGGAGCTGGACAACCATGGGGGCATGAACCACTCATTGTGAGACGCTGGCTACAGCTGCTCACGAAGACCATTCCACCGAAGAGGGGTGGCCAGCACCCCTGGGAGAAGCGTATTTCACACTCACTTCAAGCTCCGATGGCCTTAGTTTCCCTGGAATTTGTCTGATTTCCCCACCTGTTTCCCGTCTCCTCCAACAACAGTGTGGCTGCCTGCACAAGGGCAAGCGCAGCTCCCATAGACAACAGTCCTTTCCCTCCCCACAGAGGGTGCCCACCTGCCCGAGGAGTCGAGGAGTCGGGGATGCGTGCTGCCCCTCCCCTCTCCTCACTCTCACTCCTGGGATAACGTGTCTGGGAAGCAGTGGGCAGGGCTTCACCTCAATCACCAGCAACCCACTTTCTAAATATTCCTCCAGAATAGAGGGTTCAAAAAGAAAGAAAAAATAAATGAAAAAAACACACAAAACAAAACAGAATAGAGGGTTCAGGACCTACGGGTCTTGAATTTGAAATGCTGACTCCCAGAGGAGATTTAGAGACCCCGAGTAGAATGTCTGATGTCAATTAACCCTCAATAATAAAATAACAACAAGAATTTGCAATCCAACTTGTCAATGATGAGAGAGAATCGTTGACCGGAGTCTTCGATGTGATCCTTGTACCCGTTAGTCCCAAGTACGGGTTCCCGTTGTGGTCTGTGCCAGCTCAGCTCTCCTTGAAAGAGCATTTTCACAGTTCTTTCAAAATGAAGAATTTGATATCCTCGTGTGGGTTTCTGGTCTCATCCTTCACGGCCTCCCAAATCCACTTACCTCGCCATTTTCCAAAGGCACGATCCGGGAGTAGTCCGTGGTGCAGAGCACGTCATCATCTCGGGTGATGGCCGTGTTGGCCGCCCGCCCAAATTGTTGCCAACAGTCTGCTTTAGAATCTAGAAAGGAAACATTTTAATACTGGCAAATAAAATATGATCCCCTTGCGTAAACCTCTGAAGAAATCTTACGTCTCCTTAGGAAAATACGTGAATGGGAAAGAACAGACAAGCACTGAACATTTTAGACAGAAGCTTAGACTGACGTTTTTAGGTCATGAAAGAAAACACCGAGCCATTTCAGGCCACTTGACCTTTAAAAGCAATGTTTGGAGATGCGGTTCTAAGTCCTCCTTATTAAACAAGTCTACCCTCTAAGGAGCATTCACGGAAATCCCAAGGCCTTTGCAAGCCACATTCCTGTCCACCTCAATCCATCAGAGGGCTCATCACACTGACATTCTTCGTTAGCGAAGACGACAGGGTCAAGGTGAGTTAGGTGAAAGGCAGGGTCCCTAAAGGCGAAACTGGGTTCCTAATTCTGCATAAAAGGAAAACGGTTGCTTCTCCCTAAACAGTGGCAGGAACTGTTAACAAACAGGCATTCAGCCTCAGTTCTGCGTGGTTCTTGTGGTGAATGTGCACTACTTGAGAAAAAGGGCTGTTTGGGGGGTAACCTCGAACGTTAAAACTGACCAATCCTTAATTAGCCTGTGAAGAGACAAATTTTACAGTGAAATCCAAGGTCTAAATCTGTGCAGATAATTGAAGCCTGGCAGGCAAGGTTACTTACGAGCAAAATATTGCCAAGGTGAGTAGGTGCTCCCAAAGTCCACCGATCTCTCCAAGACCCAGAGGTCAGGGCGAGGAGAATTGGCAAATTTGATTAAAACATAGGCCACATGGAAGAGCTGAGAAAGCAAAGGAGACACTGTTACTACAGTCGCCTGGCCTGTGCACACCTGGACCGTCATTACGGGATGCTGTTCCCACAGCAGCACCTGCAGCCACTCCTCTCCCAGACCAGAGCCCTGCCTGCCTGCCTCCCGGACACCCTGCCTGTGCAGTTTCTCCAGCAGATCGTGTCCAAACAAAGTGGCCACTTTCCAAATCTGCACAGTAGCCTTTGTCACACCTTAGTCATTACACCCTTGAATTCCAACCAGCTCACCCAGCATCTTGTTTTTCCTTTTTTTCTTGATTTCAGAGAGAAAGGGAGAGGGAGTGAGAGACAGAAACATCAATGATGAGAGAGAATCATTGATCGGCTGCCTCCTGCACGCCCCCAACTGGGGATCGAGCCTGCAACCCAGGCATGTGCCCTGACCGGAATCAAACCTGGTACCCTTCAGTCTGTAGGCCAACACTTTATCCACTGAGCCAAACCGGCTAGGGCCCACCCCGCATCTTAAAGTCCATACCTTCAGAGAAATCTAATGGTTCCCTCAAAAAACCCTATTTATTTAATGATTTATGATGTCATCATTGCTGCGTTCTGGGTGCTATGCTAAGCCCCTCTCAAGCATGCTTGCACTAGGCCTTACAGGAATAAGGAGGAGGAGGAGGAGTGTGACCGGAGAAGGTAGTGTGTCCTCGTCCTGTAGGTGAAGAATCCTGAGCCTCCGTGCATCTCCTCACTGACCACGAGCTCTGCACAGGCCCGATGGGTCCTGCACACGTGACCTCCTTCATCATGGGGAGGAAATACAATGTCAGAAAGCTCCAAGCATCATCATCTCCAAACCTGTGAATGCCCGTCCCAGCAGCCGGGAGCGGCAGTGTGTGGTGTGACATGTCTCCGGGGCTATTTAACGCAGTGGTTCCCCAAGGTGCCCTTTTTGCTCAGAACATCCAAATCCATGAAGAACCCAGAGGCTCAGGAGGCCACGCTCTTGGTTTGCCTCCGTCATGCTCTGAGGGAACGTGTGATCCCGTGGAAGCAGCACAGCAAATACCCCAAACCCAGCAGCGGGCGGAGACCCCACGTGCGCTGCTCCCCTTGTTCTAGAGCCTGCCCCCCGGGCCCAAGTGAAGACGCCCACTGATGGCGCCCACTCAGCATCTGGCACTGATCGCGGACAGGGCATTCCTCTCCAAATGTTCCCTTCCCATGTCCGCCCTGTGTGCCCTGGACCTGGGGGCTGCCTTTCATTCTCCTGAGTCCATTTGCACAGACAGACTCTGCTTTCTGGATCGTCTCTGTGGCCGTGGCACTTGCAGCCGGTTCACGCTGAGCGATCCAGCTCCACAGCTCATCTCTGAAACCTGCTTACTCAACATGACGCTGCTGCAAGGCATGATGGGGTCCAAGGTGGGTTCACAGCCGGCTCATGCGTGTGACACCCACAGTATGGAGCTATTCTCTTCTACTTGATAATTTTAAATTATGTGCCTTTCGCCCGGCTGGCATGGTTCAGTGGTTGAGCGTCAACCTACGAACCAGACGGTCATGGTTTGATTCCTGGTCAGGGCAGCTGCCCAGGTTGCTGGCTCCATCCCCAGTGTGGGGTGTGCAGGAGGCAGCCAATCAGTGATTCTCTCTCATCATTGATGAGGGAGGAAGGAAGGAGGAGGGAGGAAGTGTCCAGCCCTGAGGGGCTGGCTGGCTGGGGAGGAATCGAGCAGAGAGTTTACACAGGGGCTGAGTGAAAGCCACAGACACCTCCTATCCTAAGGGCACAAGCTGGGGCCGCCCAGCGGGTGTCGCCCACCTGCCTGAACACCAGCCCTTTCAGGTCCAGCCCTGCCCAGGCCTGAAACACAGGAATTTGCAAAACAGCTGCCCTGTGCCCAGCTCCCTGCCCGTCTCCCCACAGTCAGGAGGCCACCTTGCCCTCCTGAGCTCCGCCTCACCTGGCCAGGCCCTGCACCCTCTCCCTCAGCCCCAGGCTGACTGCCCACCACTCCGCCCACCTGGGCCTCTGATGAGAGACCAGCCTGAACTGCTGCTGCTGTGCAATTCAGACCCTGAAGCCAAGAGAGGGCCGCAGCTCCTGGCTCCCGGCTCCCTGGCCCTGGCCTGCGCCTCCATCTCCAGGGGAGGCCTGGGACTCTGCATGCTTATAACAGGTGGTGACAGGTGTGCGAGGGCCAGCGAGTCAGCTAGAGGCCTGTGAGAGGCAGGGTGCAGAACCAGCGTTCCCTCCAGTTGTTCTGTGATGCTGAGAAATGCCGAAGGTAAAAAATCTCCTCAATCAAGGTGCTTCAAGCCTCCAGAGAGAGACGCGGGAGTCCTGGGGAGATGGAGCCTGCACTGCCCCATCCAAGGCCACCTGGGCCGGGCCCGGGGGCACAGCTGTAGCTGGGCAGGAGCCCGACACTCCCAACCGGACACCAGCCATGGCCCTGGCGGCTGGCGCAGGGCGGGGGGGGGGGGGGGGGGGGGGGGGAGGGAACCCCC
>NW_005871622.1:311349-314887 GCF_000147115.1 Myotis lucifugus
CGCGACGGGGACTCGGGGTGAACCCCTCTACATTGCAAGCGACAGATGGAAGCGTCCTCAGTTTCCCACCCTCGAGATCCCATCCGAAGGGGGTTGCACTGGAATACAGCAGACAGAGGAGGGGTGCGGGTGAGGACTCCCCGCTCTCCACAAAATACCACGTGCGGGCGTGCACGTACAGTGCGATTGAAACTTCGTGGCCCATGCGCAGACGTCGGTATTTTGTGGAAGAGCCACACTCAAGGGGCCAAAGAGCCGCATGTGGCTCACGAGGCATGGTTTGCCAAGCCGCAGTTTGCCGACCACTGGTAGGAGAACTGCCACGACTTAAAGCCAAAATCTGCCTAAAATCACAAAAGTTTCATAAGGGAGGAAACATAAAATAGTTTTCAAGATGAGCTAAGGAATAAAATATGCTCTTTAAAAAAATAAACTTCCATTTACTGTGCATTTTTATGATTCTTCTGCCTTTAAAGATCTCTAGCAGGCTGCCCTCATTCCAGAACAAGGGTCAGAGCTTTTGGGGAGGGCGGGGGGCAGAGGGCATCTGGAAGCTCCAATCCCGCCAGAACCCAGTGCGCCTTTTGTCCTCTGCATCGAGCGCTTCCTTTCCCCAAAAGGAACAAAACTGCCCCATAAGCTGCATTGTCTTTCTAACTCAAAGTCCCATCCCAGCTCGTGTGTCTCACCTGCCCCAGATCCAAGGTGACGTTGACCTGGTTGTACCGCGTGCCTGAGGAGAGGGGGGGGCTTTGCCACCAGCGCTCCGACCCGTCGATGGCGTTGGTGACTGGATGGGCTTTCCTAGGGTCCTGGGAGTTGCAGTAGTCGCAGAACTGCCCCTGGAAAAGGACAAAACAACACAAAAATAGCTCATTCTTATGTGCAAGTAACTCTGTCTTGTCAATGTTCTAGAAAGATAGCTAAAACGAAAATGAGATGCCCTCTGGTGAAGTCACCGCGATGCATTCACTCTTACACCACCTCCCTGTGCACCTGTGTCAAGTGTCTCAGGTACAGACTCTGTTTAGCTTCCACCTTCTACAGCCTGTGCTTCCCATCCCGTCTGACACTCAAGAAGAGCCTGTTGTACTTGGGATGCAAAGACCTTTTCCTCCAGCAAATCCTCTCACTGTTTATGCTCTACTTTGTGCAAGTTCTGTGTCTGGCACTGGGCACAGTCTCAGTGGAAGTGTTAAGTACAATCGTCCCCCCTTATCTGTGGGGGACACACTCCAAGACCTCCAGTGGATGCCTGAAACACAGCCTCCTATACGCCCTATGATAAAGTTTAATTTATAAATTAGGCACACTAAGCAGTTGACAACATCCCATATAATAAAAGCCTAATATGCAAATCGACCGAACTATGGAACGACTGGTGGAACGACCAGTTGCTATGACGTGCACTGACCACCTGGGGGCAGACGCTCAATGCAGGAGCTGCCCCCAGCCCACAGGCCCCAGGCCAGCCAAGGTGGGTGCCAGCAGGGGCCCCCTGATTGCCCCGCCGGTTGCCCCACAGATCAGCCCTGATCACCAGCCAGGCCTAGGGACCCTACCCATGCATGAATTTCATGCACCGGGCCTCTAGTTAACTAATAATAAAATAGAGCAATTGTAACAATACACTGTAAGAAAATTGTAAACTTTATTAGGAAAAATCTAAATACATTAAGGAGAAACCAAGATGGCGGCATAGGTAAACACCAGAAATTGCTGCCTCGCACAACCACTTCAAAAATACAACTAAAAGACAAAACAGACATCATCCAGAACCACAGGAAGGCTGGCTGAGTGGAAATTCTACAACTAGAAGGAAAGAGAAAAGCATACTGAGACTCAGAGGAGGTACAGTGTGGAAGTAAAGTGCAGAGGTACGGAGGCGCACGTGGAAAGGGCTGGCAACTGAGGATGCGGTTGTCTTTTTCAATCGGGAGGGAGACACAAGCTCCCGACAGCCCTGACTCCAGTTCCGGGCGAGTCTCTGGGGACCCAGACTCATACAGGAGAAACTGGACTGTCTGGCATCGGGCGGAACTCGAGGGCGGCTTTCTCTCAGAGGTGCTTGCAGCGATTACTGTGGAACAGTGAGACCCGGGGCCTCTTAGGGCATGGCTGAGGATCAGCCATAGCAGTTTGTTCCACCCTGTTGATTCCCTGAGACCCCGCCCCACCCAAGCCGTGAGCAGAGGCTTTTGCACATGAATGCCCTGGCCCTTTGCAATCTAAAATTACCTAACAAACTGCAGCTGGGCCAGACAGACCCAGAACATCCAAAAGAAGGCCCAAGGCCCCACAGCAGCTTGCATTGCTTCACAGCTGGGCCTCATCTGAGCACCTCCAAACCCCAGGCAAGGAAGAGGAATCTGCAGATCTCTCCATAGCTCCTGCTGGGTAGCCTCAGGCAGAGGCTAAATTAGCACCTCCTTAGATCCAAGAGCCAGTGTACCCAGTGGTCAGAGTGGGACCATCCAGATTACAACTCCTCAGATCCATAAGGGACACACTCAGGGGGCAGACTCAGTGAGCACCAAAGCCCCACTGAAGCAAGTCTTGCCCCAGAAGGGTGTCTCCAGCACAGAAGTTCTCCCACCATAACTACAGCTGATTCTCACAGCCAGTTGGCCTGGAGGTCAATTCCTCCCAGTGATACCTACAACAATCAAGGCATAACTACAACAAGACTGTGCACACAGCCCACAAAGGGGTGCACCAAGAGTGTCCACCTCAGGTAATTGGGGAGGCTGAGCCACTGGGCCCTATAGGACACCTAGCACACAAAGCCACTCTATCAACACAGGGAAGCAGCCAAAATGTGGAGACAAAGAAATAGGTCACAAATGACAGAAATGGAGGAAAACAAACTACTGGATATAGAGTTCAAAAGCACGGTTATAAGGTTTTTCAAGAATTTTCTAGAAAACGCCGATAAATTTAGTGAGACCCTCGAGGATATGAAAAAGGACCAACTAGAAATTAAGCATACACTGACTGAAATAAAGAATAATATACAGAGATCCAACAGCAAACTAGAGGATCACAAAAATGAAGTCAAAGATTTGAAATACGAAGAAGCAAAAAACACCCAACCGGAAAAGCAAAAAGGAAAAAGAATCCAAAAATATGAAGATAGTGTAAGGAGCCTCTGGGACAACTTCAAGCGTACCAACATCTGAATTATAGGGGTGCCAGAAGAAGAGAGAGAGCAAGATATTGAAAACCTATTTGAAGAAATAATGACAGAAAACATCACATCGATGTTTCTCTCTCTCTCCCTCCCTCTCTTTCTAAAATCAATAAACATATCCCCGGGTCAGGACTAAAAATATATACATATTTAAGAAATATATCCCAAACTCCTACAAATCAATAAGAGAAGTATAAACAGTTCAACAGAAAAATGAGCAAAAGTAGGAATAGGCATTTTACAGAAGAGGAAATACATGTCAATAAACATCTGAAGAGAGATTAGCCAGGTAACTTGTATGCACATATGCACAGCCATGGACACAGACAATAGTGTGGTGAAGGCCTG
>NW_005871622.1:314987-327056 GCF_000147115.1 Myotis lucifugus
AACACTTTCACAATAAAACTAAATTTTAAAAAATATATGAAATAAGCATTTGAAGAAATGTTCACAATCACGATCTTTAGTGATCAGGGAGACCACAGCGCTATTCTGTTTTCCACCCATTCAATAGGATCAGATTTTAAGTTTGAGAATAACAAGTATTGGAAAGGATGTGGTAGGAATATGAATTGGTATAAAGACTTTGGAAAATGTTTTGGCATTACCTCCTAAAGTCAAAAATTCACATTTCCTATAACCCAGAAATTCTACTCTCAAGCTCATAACCCAAAATCTGATGGCATCATGCTCATGAATATTCATAGCAGTCCTGCACACAAGAGCAAAATCCTGGGACTAACCTAATTTTCCAGCCACAGGAATGTGACTACATCAACAGTAGTATATGCACACAATGAGTGAGTATAGGAACAACAGTGAATAAGTGAACATACACAACAACACGGACAATATGGGTGAATGTTAGCCTTATAACATGAGTTTATAAAGCATGATATATACTTTTTATAAAGTTAAGAGCACTTACTTTTTTGGAACATATAGAGATGTAATAAAAACTTTATAAAAAGTAAAGCAAAGGAAAAAATAACAAAGGATTCAGGATGATGGTTACCCCAGGTTACGGGAAAAGGAGATGGGAGTTGGGAAACCATATGGTTAGGCATAAGTTATTATCAAGGCCCTGGTTTGGGTTTTGGTAGCGAGTTCATAAATGTTTGTTATACTATTTAAATCCATCCACCTGCATGTATATTAAAGCAGACCATGCAAGGACCGATGATGAAAGCATGTCATAACTGAGGGTCATGCATAGTCTATAATCCAACGCTGCACCTGAGGTCATTTTTAAATAATATAAATAAACAAAAGCAGGACCAACACTGATAGAAATCAGCGACGAGGGAGGCAGACAGAGAGCAAGGAGGCTCTGTGTGCAGTTATTCATCCATCCACACAGCAAACCTGTGCTGATCATACTCCCCGCCAGACGCTACGTCAGACAAAGACGAGAAACGGAAAGATAAGCAGGACAAGGGGCCACGCTCAGAACTGTGTTACGGCTAATGTTAGCCCAGTCACATGGGAAACAGCAAATGTAATAAAAGGGGCTAAAAGGGACGTAAGCAGGACTGTGCGAATAAACAACTAAAAAGGGTTGTGTTCCAAGGATGGAGGCCCCAGAGGACAAGCCGATGTTCGCCCAGAGGCCATGGAGCGACCTACATTTTTTCAGAAGGATGAGAAAAAACAGTCTCTCCTAGTTGCCAACATTTTTGATGATTCTCCTTAACTAAAAGCCTCACATATATAATACTTTGCAACTGAATTCACAATATAAACACTATCTTATTCTAGACACTAGAGGTTGTATGGCACTACTCCCTAACCTAAGTTCTTTCTTTCATTTAAATATTCAAAATATGTTTTTATTGATTTCAGAGAAAGGAAGGGGGAGAGAGAGATAGGAACATCAATGATGAGAGAGAATCATTGATCGGCTGCCTCCTCCACGCCCCCCACTGGGGATCGAGCCCCCAATCCGGGTATGTGCCCAGACCGGGAATCAAACCGTGACCTCCTGGTTCATAGGTCGCACCAGCTGGGCCCTAAGTCCTCTTTTATTGTTTGAACATGCATTCTTTTACTCAACTTTTCAAACTGCCTACAGTGAGGAGGACACTGCACTGAAAGGGGGGTAGAAACAAACACTCAAAGAGTGTCCCCCGCCCCTCAGTGTAGAGAAGAGAAATGACTCAAACATCACAGAGAGGCATTGGGACCGAGATAGCAGGAGGGCGGGAGCCAGGGGTGGCCCCCACGCTTCGCTTGGCTCAATCTTCTGAATTACACTCGGGGGTTTATATTCAAAACTTAAAGACGAAGAAGTGAAGACTGAGAGAGGTGAAGCGCCTCCAACGCCCCGTCAGCATGGGCGGGAGCCAGGACCCCTGTTTCCTCACTGGAGAGGGAATCTGACTTTTCAAAGGAAAATGTTTGTCTTCAATGATTGGTACCTAAACTTTCATTGCTAGATCTTGGCCAATGTCCACAAACACAGAACAGCTATTAGAAAAGCTTTTTTTTAAAGGGTCATTCATCCTTAAATGGCTGTGGTCATTTGCTTGGAGTCTCAAAATAACTCTTATCATTATTCATTGTTAGAAATGTATCAATGGGCATAGTAAGAATCTGAGAGTTCCCGGTCCTCGCCCAAGATTTCCACATCACTTCTCGAAGGAAAAGGCCTGTGGAAGTTAACAAATGGCTCTGACTCACAATAGTTCTATACACTGCACCTCAATGAAGCAGTTTCCTGTTTACGGCCACTAGTCCAAGTTACACAGGCACACAGCGGAGGCTGCTCTGTGGCAAGCACTCCCACCCTTAGCCACAACTCCTGTGTGCCTGCTTCTCTGTCAATATCGCCAGGTCAGATACACATGCCTATGCCATGTTAAAGTGTAATTAAGGAACATACAAGAGATGTTGAGCCCGGCCGATGTGATTCAGTGGTTGAGCGTTGACCTATGAACCAGGAGGTCATGGTTCGATTCCCGCTCAGGGCACATGTCCAGGTTGCAGCCCGATTCCCAGTGTGGGGCCTGCAAGAGGCAGCCGACCAATGACTCTCTCATCATTGATATTTATATCTCTCTCTCCTCCCTTCCTCTCTGAAATCAGTAAAAATATATTTAAAAAAGATGTTGCGCTGTAATGCACAAAATCGAGATCATATGTTTGGCAGATAAGTGCATTTCATTCCGTGTGAGTCTAGTGTGTGTGCCAACCTGAACCAAGCGCAGGGTTGTGTTTCAGACACACCTCCACTTCCTCACAGCCTTTCCCGGCACCTGCACACCACCGTCCTTTACTCAGTGTTTCCCGAGCACCTGCCCACGCTGTCCCAGGCTTTGTCCTAAGCTTTGGGGCTACAGCTGCGACCAGACAGTGAGAATCCCTGAATCAAAGAGCAATCAAACAGCAAAAACTTAAAGCCTGAGCGTTCACGGGTACAGAGAGTCTTATTTCATGAACATTAAGTCCAGAGAAAGCAGTGGATATTTTTCACTCAACAAACAACATTCAGACTTTTAAAACACGCTGCCTGTTGACACATGCTACCGTTTAAGTATCAACATCGTTATTATAGAATCAGGGCTGTAAACTTGGGTTTTATTCTAAGATGTGACTTTATTCATTTTTTACTTTTTCTTCTTCTTCTTTTTTTTTTCAAAATCCTTCTGACCTAAAATTCTAAACCCTGGCTGGTCTCAAAGACGTATTTTTAGAAAGCTCAAAGAAAGAGAACTATTTCCGTTAACTCTGCCCATTTCCCACGTCGAGCTTCGCATGAGCAGCCCCTAACCACCATCATTCAGGCACAACCAGTGGAGTAATCGTCGTCCCTCGCCCCTTCCCCATCCATCGCATGGCCCACACCCCTCACGTCTCTGAAAGGCAGGTGCGCGAGCAGCTGCCCACACGGGGCTACCCCAGCGTCTCATAGCCTGGACTCTGGAGCTCGGCTTCCCCTCTGGTCTCTGACACACTTCTTACGTGAGAACCTCCCACACCAACAATCAGGGCCTCTTCCCCAGCCTCCAGGATGAGAGAGGAAAGCACTAGCAGCAGAGCTTTGGTTCCCCTCCCATTTTCAGGGAAGCACAAGACAATACCAGGTGGCCCTTTTTTCCTGCGGGCTACACCCTGGCCTAGAAACACGGTCCCTTCTTACTCCGTCTAGGATGGGAACCCAGGCCAATGCCCTATTCTGGAAACGCCATCAACAGCAGGAAACGTGGCTTTTCTGGACCTTCAAAACAGAAGTTTCCAACTGTGAACACAACAGAAAGACCAGCTGGGGAAAATGAGGGATGGCCGTTCCTAGGCAAATCTGGGGGAGAGGAGCCAGTTGAAAATCCTTTGATTCCTTCCTTCTCCTGGCATCTCCTCTCCCCGAATCAGACTAGTTCTCTCCAAAGCTGGGTGTGCCAGGCAATCCAGTGGGAGCAAGAAGGGAATATTGACATCTCTTTATACTTATTTTACTTAAAAATAAGAGATATACTTTTACGAATATTTAATATACAGATTGCTTAGGGATCTTCACCCAGTCCACAAGCCTACCAAGGAGTTCCCATTAAAATGTCAACTGAGTTCTCAATAGAAGCACTTCAGGACAGAAGGGAGTGGCATGAAGGATTCGAAGTAATGAAAAGCAAGGGCTTAAACCCAAGACTATTATATCCAGTGAGGCTATCATTTAAAATTTAAGGTGAGTCCTAGCTGGTTTAGCTCAGTGGGTAGAGCATCGGCCTGTGGACTGAAGGGTCCCAGGTTTGATTCCAGTCAAAGCACATGCCTGGATTGCAGGCTTGATCCCCAGTAGGGGGTGTGCAGGAGGCAGCAGATCAATGATTCTCTCTCTCGTCATTGATGTTTCTATCTCTCTCTTCCTCTCCTTTCCTCTCTGAAATCAATAAAAAAAATATTTTAAAAGGATAAAATAAAATAAAATTTAAGGTGAAATAAAAAGCTTTCCAGACCAAAAAAAAGGACATTACCACCAAACCAGCAATGCAAGAAACGCTAAAGGGACTGCTTTAACAAGAAGAAGAAGAAGAGAGGGGATCATAGGCACAAAGAAAATAAAAATGGGAATAAATAAATACCTATCAATAATAACCTTAAATGAAGGTGGATTAAATGGTCCAGTCAAAAGACATAGGGTGCTGAATGGATAAGAAAACATGACCCATACATAAGCTGTCTACAAGAGACCCACCTCAGAACAAAAGATACACACAGACTGAAAGTGAAGAGATGGAAAAATCTGTTCCATGCAAATGGAAAGGGAAAAAAAGCTGGGGTAGCAATACTCATACCAGACAAAATAGACTTCAAAACAAAGGCCATAACAAGAGACAAAGAAGGCCACTTCATAATACTAAATGGAATGATTCAACAAGAAAATATAACCCTTGTAAACATATATGCACCCAATATAGGAGCACCGTTTAAATAAAAAAACTCTTGACGGATTTTTAAGGGAGAGATTAACAGCAATGCAGTTATATTAGGGGAATTCAACACCCCACTGACATCACTGGATGGATCTTCCAGACAAAAAATTAACAAGGAAACAGAGGCCTTAAGTGACACACTAGATCAGATGGCTCTAACCGCTATTTACAGAACATTTCACCCCAAAGCAACAGAATATACATTCTTCTCAAGTGCACATCGAACGTTCTCAAAGAGAGACCACATGTTAGGGCACAAAACAAGTTCATACAAATTCAAGAAGATTGATATCATACCAAGCATCTTCTTGGATCACAATGGCATGAAGTTAGAAATCAACTACAATTAAAAAACACACACTCAAATACATGGAGGTTCTATAGCATGGTATTAAACAATGAATGGGTTACAGTGAAATCAAGCAAGAAATTAAACATCCTGGAAACAAATGAAAATGAACACAAAACCACCAAAACCTATGAGACACGGTGAAAGCAGTCCTGAGAGGGAAATTCATAACACTACAGGCCTACTTCAAGAAACAAGAAAAAGTACAAATAAACTATCTAACCCTAAAACTAAATGAATTAGAAAGAGAACAGCAAGAAAAGCCCAGAGGAAGTAGAAGGAAGGAAATAATAAAGATCAGAGCAGAAATAAATGACATAGAGCAGGGGTGGGCAAACTTTTGGACTCGAGGGCCACAATGGGTTCTTAAACTGGACCGGAGGGCCGGAACAAAAGCATGGATGGAGTGTTTGTGTGAACTAATATAAATTCAAAGTAAACATCATTACATAAAAGGGTATGGTCTTTTTTTTTTTAGTTTTATTCATTTCAAACGGGCCAGATCCTGCCCGCGGGCCGTAGTTTGCCCACGGCTGACATAGAGACTAAAAAACAGTACAAAAGATCAATAAATCCAAGAGTTGGTTCTTTGAAGAGATAAACAAGATTGATGAACTCGTAGCCAGACTCATGAAGAAACAAAGAGAGGACCCAAATACATATCAGGACTGGCACAGGAACAGGCATATAGACCAATGGATCAGAACAGAGACCCCAGAAATTGACCCACACCATATGGTCAATGAAAGAGGTGATATAACAACGGACACAACAGAAACACAAAGGATTGTAAGAAAATACTATGAACAACTAAATGCCAACAAACTGGACAACCTGGGTGAAGTGGACAAATTCCTAGAAACATACAATCTTCCAAAACTCAATGAGAAAGAATCAGAAAACCTGAGTACGCCAATAACAGCCAATGAAATTGAAGCAGTCACTTAAAAATGTCCAGCAAACAAAAGTCCTGAACCAGATGGATTTATAGGAGAATTTTACCAAACATTCCAAGAACTAACACCTATCCTCCTCAAACTATTCCAAAAAATTCAAGAGGAAGGAATACTTCCAAGCTCTTTCTATTAAGCCAGCATTATCTTAATCCCAAAACCAGATAAAGACACTACAAAGAAAGAAAACTATAGGCCAATATTCCTGATGAACATAGATGCTAAAATCCTCAACAAAATATTAGCAAATCGGATCCAGCAATATATTAAAGAGATCATACACCATGATCAAGTGGGATTTATTCCAGGGATGCAAGGCTGGTATAATATCCGCAAATTAATAAATGTGACACATCACATAGACAAATTGAAAGATAAAAAAAAGCCCACAGGATCATATCAATAGATGCAGAAAAAGAATTCGACAAAATCCAGCACCCTTTTTTGATAAAAACTCTCAATAAAGTGGAAATAGAGGGATCATACTTCAACATAATAAAGGCCATTTATGACAAACCTACAGCCAACATAATAGTAACGGGCAAAAACTAAAAACATTTCCCCTAAGAACAGGTACAAGACAGGGATGTCCACTTTCACCAATCTTAATCAATACTAGAGGCCCAGTGCACAAATTTGTGCACAGGTGGTGTCCGGCCGGCCTGGCTCCAATCAGGGCGGATTGGGGCCAGGCCTGTCGGGAGGAGGAGATGGTGGGAGGTTGGCCGGCCTGCCACGATTGGGGCCTGATCAGAGCCAGGCTGGCTGGGGGAAGGGACTGCAGGTAATTGGCCAGCAGGCCCCGCCCCCAAATGGGGTGGGGGGTCAATCAGGGGTCAGAGGCATGGGGGAGGGGCCATGGGTGGTTGGCCGGCCAGCCCTGCCCCTGATCAAGCCGGTTCGCTGGCCGCAGTGGGTGTCATAGCAACTGGTCATTCTGGTTGTTACAGCATTCCAGTCACTGCCTTTTTATATATATAGATAGTACTGGAGGTCCTAGCCACATCTATAAGAAAAAGAGCTAAAACGTATCCAAATTGGAAAGGAGGAAGTAAAACTGTCATTATTTGCAGATGGCATGATATTGTACACAGAAAACCCTAAAGACTCCACTGGGATACTACTAGACTTAAATGAATTTGACAAGGTAGCAGGATACAAAATCAACATCCAGAAATCAATGGCATTCTTTATACACCAATAATGAACTCTCAGAAAGAGAAACTGTTTTTAATTTTTTGAGGAAATAGTTTCTCTAATATTCCAAGAAAAATGATTTTAAATATAATAATGTTACATGCAATAAGCATTAATATTTCAAGAAAAAAAGATTTTAAATATAATAATACTAGTGCCCGTGCATGGATTAGTGCACATTGAAAGGAAATTAATTAGAAGGTGGCCAGTGGGGCAGGACTGTGCGAGACAGGCCGGACACACCCTGGAGCCAACCTCCCGCAGTCCCATTATTATATTTAAAATCGTTTTTCTTAAAATATTAATGTTTATTGCATGTAAATGGTTAATTATTTTGTATCTACAATCTGGTAATAGATTTAGTTTGTCTATTGTAAAAAAAAAAGAGTTAAAAAAAAGAGAAACTAAAAAAGCAATTCCATTTACCATTGCAACAAAAAAATAGGATACCTAGGAATAAACTTAACCAAGAAGGTAAAAGACCTGTACTTGAAAAACTATAGGACACTGAAAAAAGAAATAGTGGAAGATACAAACACATAGAAATATATACCATGTTCATGGATTGGAAGAATTAACATCATTAAAATGTCTATACTACTCAAAGCAATCTATAGATTCAATTAAATCCCTATTAAAATATCAAAGGTATACTTCACAGAGCTAGAACAAATACTTCAAAAGTTTATGTGGAACCATAAAGAGACCCCGAATAGCTGCAGCAATCTCGAGAAAGAAGAATGGAGTAGGAGGGATCACAACACCGGATATCAAACTATACTACAAAGCCAGTGTAACCAAAACAGCCTGGTACTGGCACAGGAACAGGCATATAAACCAATGGATCAGAACAGAGACCCCAGAAATTGACCCACACCATTACAGTCAATTAACACACTGCGAACGGATCACAAGAATTCTCGCTTCATATTACACAGTGTTTTACAAAGTATCATACTTTAAAAAGATATTAGCTTGTAAGAACATGTAATAAATAACTTCAAAGTGTGCCTTTAAAATTTATGTAAAACATTTTTTGTACTCGTTCAATAGAAACTTATCTGGCCACTGGGTAAAGCTAGCAATAAAACTACTGGTCCGCAATGTGTTAATATTTGACAAAGGAGGCAAGAAATACAATGGAGTAGACAGTCTCTTCAACAAATGGTGCTGGGAAAACTAGACAGACACATGCAAAAAGATGAAACTAGACCACCAACTTATACTATATACAAGAATAAACTCAAAATGGATAAAAAACTTAAACGTAAGGTATCTATATATATACTAGAGGCCCAGTGCACAAAGTTCATGCACTCGGAGGGAGGAGCGTCCCTCAGCCCGGCCTGCACCCTCTCGCAGTCCAGGAGCCCTCGGGGGATGTCCAACTGACGGCTTAAACCTTCATCTCCAGCCGTGAGCCCGGCTTCTGGCTGAGTGGCGCTCCCCCTGTGGGGAGGCACTGACTACCAGGGGCTGCCCCCTGGTAGTCAGTGCGTATCATAGCAACCGGTCATTCTGCCATTCGGTCGATTTGCATATTAGCCTTTTATTATATAGGATAAGCCTAAGCAACTGTTAGGACTGACCGGAATGACCAGAATGACCGGTCGCTATGACATGCACTGACCACCAGGGGGCAGATGTTCAATGCAGGAGCTGCCCCCTGGTGGTCAGTGCGCTCCCACAGTAGGCGTGTTGCTCAGCCAGAAACCGGACTCACAGCTACCAAGTGCAGCTGTGGCAGCAGGAGTGGCAGGTGCAGCGGGGCCAGGATGAGCAGCAGCGGAGCTGTGCCCAGCCCTGGCTGGGGCTCCTCCCAGGCCGCCTGCCACTTCAGCACTGCTACATCCCTCAGGGGATGTCGGACTGCCGGGTTTCAGCCAGGCTGAGGGACCCCACCCATGCACAAATCCGTGCACCGGGCCTCTAGTGAAACTATAAAAATCTTAGAGGAAAGCATATGCAATAAAATCTCATACATCTCATGTAGCATTATTTTATGGATACATCTCCTAAGGCAAAGGAAATTAAAGAGAAAATTAAGAAATGGGACTACATCAAAATAAAAGGCTTCTCACAGCAAAAGAAACCACCATCAAAATGAAAATAGAGCCCACTGCATGGGAGAACATATTTGCTAATGATACATCTGATAAAGGGTTACTATCCAAAGTATATACAAATACACCTCAACAAAAGGAAGACAAACAATCCAATTTAAAAAATGGGCAGAAGACCTGAATAGACATTTCTCCAAAGAGGACATACAAATGGCCAAGAGACATATGAAAAAATGCTCAAAGTCACTAATCACCAGAGAAATGCAAATTAAAACCACAATGAGATACCACCTCACACCTGTCAGAATGGCTATCATTAAAAATCAACAAACGACAAGTGCTGATAAGGATGTGGAGAAAAGGGAACCCTAGTTCACTGCAGGAGGGAATGCAGACTGGTGCAGCCACAGTGGAAAACAGTGTGAAGTTTCCTCAAAAAATTAAAAATGGAACTTCCATTTGACCCAATGATCCCACTTCTGGTAATATATCCTAAAAATCTTAAAACTCCAATCAGAAGCAATGTATGCACCCCTGTTCATAGCAGCATTATTTACAATAGCTAAGATTTGGAAGCAGCCCACGTGCCCATCAGTAGACGAGTGTATAAAAGGGCTGTGGGACATTTACACAGGGAATACTATGCAGCTGTAAAAAAAGAGGGATCTTTGGGACAGCACGGATGGACCTGGAAAATATGCTAAGTGAAATAAGCCAGTCAGAGAAAGACACATATCACATGGTCTCACTTATTTGTGGAATCTAATGAGTAGAATGAATCGACCAACAAAATAAGACCTGAAGCAGGGAGGCATGGAGCAGACCGACCTACCTGGATGTGGGGTTGGGGGGCAAGAAGAGATAAACCAAGGAACTTACAGGCATAGCCCATTGGCACGGGCAATAGGGTAGTGAAGATCTGGGCGGGGGCGGGGGGGGGGAGCGGTTAGGGGCTGGGAGGATGGGGTAAAGGAGGGAAAAAGAGATATCTATAATACTAGCAACAATGAAGTTTATTAAAATAAATCAATCAATAAAGAGAAGCACGGGGGGGGGGGGGGAGCAAATTAACATCCCAATTTGATCAGCAATGATTTGAAAAGCCAAGAAAAGACGTGCTGCAGGGGAAATAAACCCCATTTGTAATGACAAAAAAGAAGGGGGAAATGCATGCCTTGGAAAGAGCAGTTTTGGAAAATAGATGTTTGGAGATGCTTCATTTGTTTTTGTTATAAAAGTACGGAACAGTTGCTCTGAAAGTTCCCATAGTTGCACATTTTGAAAACAGGGAATCAGAAATTTTTAACATAGTCTAATATTTTCCAAAAGAGGACTTGCACGCGTTTTGAATCTATTGTCTGAAACATTAAGGCACAACACCTTCCTACCAGGAAGTCCTGAATGCCACTGTAAAAGCAGACATTTACTGGCCATGTTTCTACTATACAACATTTTAAATAATCGAAGGATGGGGCAGAAATAGGAGTCCCAGGACGCAGTGACCTCAGCCAGCCTGAGGCCTGGGCAGCCACACAGGGCCCCTCTCGGAAATCCTCCCGCTACTTCCATGTTCTGTCGCCACCTCCAACTCCTTCAGGATTTTGACCCAGGGACTCCCCGTTTTCCTGGTGCCTTGGACTTGTTTGGTTCTGGGAGCTCAGTCAATGCAGTTCTTCCATTTGAATCTACATATTTTTCCAGGTACCTTTTCAGCGGTGACAATTACTGAAGTCAAGTGTCAAAACAAAACAACTGTGAATCGTATCATAATTGCTCAACTAAACTTGTCATAAATAACGACACCTATGATGACTTTTGTATATTTGTATATGTATAAATAGGTATACACAACCACAAATACTTAAAGAAAGCAAAATTATTTTGATCTTTGAGTCAATAAAATGAAAAGCATTTTCGTCCTCATTCTTTTTCTTTTCAATTTCTGTTTCTGCATGTTTTAAGGACACATAGTACATAATAAAGAAATACATGCATATAATTTATAAACAAACACACACGTATTGGCCCTGCATGTTCAACAACTTGTCATTTACACAAGTGCCCCGTCAAAGAGCTTCTAAAACTCTCAGTGGCCATCTTTCGCTTTGGGACACAAGCTCCAAAGTTACTCCCACGTCCCTGCTCCTCAGCCACACTTTCCAGGGATCGCGGTCAGTGTGACTGGCTGTGGGAGTCCGTACAGGGGCGTCGCGTTTCTGAGCCTGCGCCCCGACCCAGCTCCCCACCCCACCGGACCACCCCTCCCACCAAAAGGGAATTGTGAGGAGGGTGTGATCTCGTGGAGGGATGGGTCCCAGAGACAGAAGGTGTCACAGTGCCCGAGTGGTGTGGTGAGCGGACGAAATGTGAAGACGGGAGGAGGATAGACCCCCTCAGCATAATCACCGCCCACCTGGCATGGAGGAATCAAACGTGTTGTGCATGGGCGTCTCTTTAAAACTATGTAG
>NW_005871622.1:328045-351445 GCF_000147115.1 Myotis lucifugus
GGCCCGCTCCCGGCGGCTCCGGCTCAGCCGGCCGCTCCCACTTTCCGGGCGGGCGGCGCAGTCAGATCTGCCTTCGCCCGGGACACGCGCGGCCTCAGCCCCGCCAGCCCCGCACCTTCGGACGGAGGAGGCGGGGGGAACTCGGGTGCCCCGCGGAGGAAGGCGCCACTCGTGCAGAATCACTTCACGGGAGTCGGGCCTCCAGACCGGCCTCGGCTGCCCAGAGTCCGGTGGATTCTCAGACACGTCGTCACCGACACCCACGGCCCCGCAGCCACGTGGTCGCCGACACCCAGGGGCCCCGCAGCCTCGTGGTCGCCGACATCCGGGGCCCCGCTGCCAGGTGGTCGCCGACATCCGGGGCCCCGCTGCCACGTGGTCGCCGACATCCGGGGCCCCGCTGCCACGTGGTCGCCGACATCCGGGGCCCGCAGCCTGGTGGTCGCAGACATCCGGGCCCGCAGCCTCCTGGTCGCCGACATCCGGGGCCCCGCTGCCACGTGGTCGCCGACATCCGGGCCCCTCAGCCTCGTGGTCGCCGACATCCGGGCCCGCAGCCTCCTGGTCGCCGACATCCGGGCCGCAGCCACGCACTGAGTCTGGGAGCAAAGGGGACTCTGAGCGGCAGAAAGAACACGTTGGAGAGACAGCCAGGCCCGCCAGCGGCCCAGTGGTTGAGCGGCCGCCTACGAACCGGAGGTCAGGGTCAGGGCACAGGCCAGGGTGGGCTCCATCCCCAGAGCGGGGCGCGCAGGAGGCAGGATCCATGATTCTCTCTCGTCATTGATGTCTCTCTCCCTCTCCCTTCCTCTCTGAAGTCAATGAAAATATATTAAAAAGCAAATAAAAAAGGGAGAGAGAGAGACAGCCAAGAGTGGAGGTTTTGTTTGCCCGGCTGGAAAGGGACCCTGAGATGCGCCATCTGCTAGTTTTACAGGTGAACTGTGCTGTTGCTGAGCCGCTGGAGCCGTGCGCCGACCTGGGCACAGGTGCGCCCTGGGGCCGAGGGTCGGTCTGGGGCGCAGGCCCCTGGGCAGGGAGAGGGGTCCTCGCTGTCGGCCATGAGGGACAGAAGCGCCGAGGAAGAAGGAGGGAGCGAGCACAAGGAGGAGCCGTGAGGATGGAGGCATTGACTCCTGGAGAGCAGCATGGGCACCTCAGAAACCACAACTGAACAAATGCACCATAAACGAGGGAGGAGGAAATTTCCATTAAAAGACACAGGATTCGTGACTTTCATATATAAACTGCTTTTACCGAACAATTAGGAAAAGCTGAGCACTCGTGGGAAGACACCTTACACAAGTCAAAGAAAACAAATGTTTTAAGCCAATGTCACCCCAACAAATTTAATTTAAAAAAAGAAAAGAAACACATAAAAAACATTTGAGCTTCCTGAAAATTGAAATGCAAGCAAAGCACCAATGAGACTCATCTGTCACCTTTCGAACAAGCAAACAGGTGTTTAAATGACGCTGCAAGTTGAAGAGAATTCAGGGGACGCAGTGTCACACGCTTCACAGAAGGAGAAAAACCTGTCACCTTCCAGGAAGCAGATGTGTGCAGTGCTTGGCCATGGCTCCCATGTGCATAGGTTTTGCCCTAACAATTCCACTGTAGAGATTTATATACAGGAAATAATTCAGGAAGTTTGCAAAGCTCTAATGGCAAGTACTTACCAGAGCTTAATGCCCATTAATAAAGAGGTCGTTAAGTAAATGGTGGTATATGACATAGTGAAATATTACGAGGTCACACCATATGCAGAAATGAACCCACAGTGTATTAAAGACCTAAATGTAATCACTAGCACCTCTTAGATAAAAACGTAGGAGGTAAATCTTTCTGCCTGTGAAACAAGCAATGGTTTCTTACATATGAAATTGAAGGCACACAAAACAAAAGAAAAAATAAATTGAATCTCATCAAATTTTAAAACTTTCGTGTTTCAAAGAACACCATCAAAAAAGGTGAAACGACAACCCAAAGAATGGGAGAAAATATTTGCAAGTCATACTCTGATAAGAGACTCATCCAGAATAAAGAACTCTGTAACTCAACCATTTCAAAAATTAACTAAATGATGGAAAAGGGATTTTAATAGACACCAGAGGCCTGGTACACAAATTCGTGCACCAGTGAGGTCCCTCAGCCTGGCCTGCAGGATAGGACCAAAACCAGCTCTCTGACATCCCCCGAGGGGTCCCAGATTGCGAGAGGGCACAGGCCAGGCTGAGGGACACCACTGGTGCACAATTGCGGCTGGAGAGGGACACGGGAGGTTGGCCAGCCGGGGAGGGACCGCGGGGGGGCTTCAGGGTGTGTTTGGCCCGTCTAGCTCAGTCCTGACGGGCTGGACCGCAGCAGCAAGCTAACCTATCAGTAGGAGCATCTGCTCCCTGGTGGTCAGTGCATGTCATAGCGAGTGGTTGAGTGGCCTTAGCATATCATTAGCATATTACACTTTGATTGGTTGAACAGACAACCAGACGACTGGACACTTAGCATATTTGTCTTTTATTATATAGGGTTTCTTCAAAGAATATGTGAAAGTGGCCAATAAGCACATAGAAAGACATCATTAGACATCAGGGAAACGCAAATCAAAACCACAGTGAGATGTCACCTCACACCCATTTTAGGATGGCTATAATTTTTTTTTAAATTAAAAAACAGATAATAAGTGTTGGCGAGGATGTGGAGAAATTGGAACCCTTATATGTTGCTGGTGGAAATGAACATGTTGCAGACACTTTGGAAAACACTTCAACAGCTCCTCAAAAATTAAAATATAACGTTACCATGTGACGCAGCAATTCCAATCCTAAATATATATTCAAGAGAGTTAAACCCATGGCCACATAAGTACTTGCCCATGGATGTTCCTAGCAGCATTCATAATAGCCCCCAAGTGAGAACAACCCAGAGTTCACCAACTGATGAATGGACAAATGAACTGTGGTACACCTCTGCAATGGAGCATCACTCAGCCACGAGATAAATGGAGTTCTGATACCGTCTACACCACCGAGGAGCCTTGAAGAGTTTCTCTAGGGAGGAAGCCAGACACAGGGAGTCACTGCCAAGGGGGATGGGGTTTCCTTCGGGAATGATGGAAATGTGCTGGCTCAGACAGTGGGGATGGCTGTACCACTCTGTGAATAATATACTGAAAACCACTGAGTCATGCACTTCAAATGTGAATTTATGGTATGTGAGTCCTATATTCATTCAGCTGTTACTAAATTTTGCAGAACTGAAATATATATTAAATATAAACAGTATACATGGATGTGTGCCTGAGTGCACCATACATGCACACACAGTGAGCGGGGGAGACTCGGATTTTGAAAGCTGTCTAGGATGTTCATGAGTGGATAGATGGGATGGAGAGAGGAGCGTTTTGTTTATTTTCTTCTTTTTGCCTGTCTATATATGTTTAACTTTTCCAATAGTGAAATACATTGCTCTGCCCTAAAAAGGGACTCTTATATCTTAATAAATCAAGGGAATGAACACCCAGCACTACCTGGAACAGTCCTGCCGCGGTACCATGGGCCTATCTAACATGACAGAAGAAGACTGAGAGAAAACAAGAAAGATAGATTTATATACATTTTTATATATATTTATATAAAATATATTTATATATATTTATATAAAGTCCTTCCAGACACAAGAGTATTTGAGGGGAAATATTCAACAAACAGCTAAGATTCCAAAGTTACGTTATTAATATGCGAAGTGAAAGCAAAGCCGAAAGGGAAGAACTGTCCTCCGCCCACATCAGCCCATCACCCGGAGATGTTCTGATCCCAGCATTCCCAGCAGCAGAACCGACCACCTGCGGTTCAAACCAAGGCTCCTTCCTCGTAGCACTTCCCATTCTGCTGTCAAAGGCAGCCAGTAACAGCATGGCATGCAAGTGCACTGCCTTGTAAATGATGACATCACTCCTCGATATGTTTATTACATGCCACAGTCAGAAGGTATGGAACATCACTGACTTCGCACTGTCATTGCAGCTTAGAAATAACTTGGTGATGTCACGTGCGATAAGTGTGTTTGCCCACTGAGAACAGCTTTGAAGATGATCAAATAGAAGCTAAATATCTAAAGTTAATATTTGCCAGTAACGTTATCTCTCTAAAGATTGTGTATCCAAAGCAAACACCCTGAGCACCTGCCATCCACAGTCCTAGCTATCAGAGATGTCAGGAGAATAATGCTACTTGGGGAGAGGAGAGAGGCTGCCTTGAAGTTTGAATGAAAGAAGGGATGAGAAAGTACTTTTAAACACTAAAGCAGCAAATATAAGGCACACTGGCATTTTAAAGGCAAGATGAGGCTGCTGTGTTTTGTAAGGTCTTTAAAAAAATATTTTTATTGATTTTGAGAGGGGGAGAGAGAGAGAAAAAGAGAGAGAGAAACATTAATGATGAGAGAGAATCCTGATCAGCTGCCTCCTACAGGTCCCACCAGCGATTGAACCCACAACCTAGGCCATGTGCCCTGACCTGGAATTGAACCTTGAACTCCCGGATCACAGGTTGACGCTCAACCACTGAGCCACACCAGCCAGGCAAGGGGCTGCTGTGCTTGAATGGGGAAAGATGACGCTTGAAGAAATTAAATAACTTGCCCCTGTTTTAAGAAAAATAGGAATAATAGGGACCCTCAGTTCATGCTCCTGGAAGGACTCCAGGAGGACAGACAGAAACGCTGCCCTGGTGAGGCCCTGTGAGGTGTGAAAGCTGAGGAGTCCCCAGCACAAGGCAGCTATGGGTTTGCTGAGCTCTGGAGGCAAGGGGTGTGACACATGCATAGTTGGGAATAAACAAACCCCAAACTAACACCAGGGAATCGGGGCCTTGGCTGGCCTCCCGATACCTCAGAAGTGATTCATGCATAGCGACGTCCTTCAGATTTCAAGGGGGAGTCTGAAGGACTGAGTTGAAAAGGGTTTCCCCAGAGGTCAGACCCTCGACCGCATGGGTGATAAATTCACTGTGTCCTTGTTGCAGGGGCATCAATCAAACTCGGCAGGTTCCTTTCACACGGCGTTGGACTCACATACTCATGGCTTCTGCTTATTAAGTCAAAGCCTAGGTTTCATCCTCCTCCTTCCTTCCTCCCCCTCTCCAACAGGGCGGCCTTTTCCCTGTCCTCCCACGTCCTCCTGGGAATATGAGCTGGCACCATAAATCCCAGGTCCTGCTTATTCTTCTTAGAACTGTATTGTTCAAGGCAACAACTCACCACGGGCTGTTGCTACGCAGGCTGTGGTTTTCCTCTTTTATCATCACTCACAGAGAAAACAATGACAACGACATCCTTCGAGGCCAATAGCAGCATGTGGGTCACCAACAGCCATGAAGAGAACACAAACAACATGGAAAAATAAGAGAAGGTTCTACTTCTGGTCAGGCCACACCCTGGTCAGGCCTCCCCTAAAAACCCAGAGGGAACGAGGGAATGAGGGACGTTCGATGGTCCACCTGGTTAGCTCTGCTGCGAAGGTCGAGAGCATCTTTCAGAACCAACCATCTAACATGCACTTTCATATGCTTTTTAGATAGATAGATAGATAGATAGATAGATAAATAAATAGATAGATTTTTAAATATATTTTTATTGATTTCAGAAAGAAAGGGAGAGGTAGAGAGAAATAGAAACATCAGTGATGAGAGAGAATCACTGATTGGCTGCCTCCTGCACACCCCCACCCCTGGAGATCGAGCCCACAACCTAGGCATGTGCCCCTGACCAGAATCGAACCTGGGACCCTTCAGTTGCAGACCAACACTCTACCCACTAAGCCAAACCAGCTAGGGCTTTATGCTTTTATTAGAGGCCCAGTGCACGAACTCATGCACCGGTGGGGTCCCTCGACCTAGCCTGCGGGGATTAGTAGACCTCCACGCTCCCACAGCCCGGCCTTACCTGCCAGCTCATTGGGCTCCAGCCCACTATCTACATTGATCCCGCACAGCGTGAAGAAGTGCACGAAGCAGCAGGCGGTCAGAGAGGAGCCCGAGCCCAGGCTGGGCGCTGCACCGCTCCCGCTCATCCCGGCCTGCTGCACCTGCCACCACTGCAGCTGGGACGCACAGGGGGAGTGTCCATGAGAGAAACTCACACAGCAGCAGCTGTGCTCGCCGGCCCTGAGACCCGCGTCTGGCACCCGTCTGTCAGCTGAGCGGCGCTCCGGCTGTGGGAGTGTACTGACCATCAGGGGGCAGCTCCTACATTGAGTGCCTGCCCCCTGGTGGTCAGTGCGCATCATAGCTACTGGCCGGTCATCTGGTCGTCAGGTCACCCGGTCACTTAGGCTTTTATATAGATAGATTACTCTTCTCTCAGGAGCTCTACTTTGAATGAGTTTTACAAAATATTATTTCCTAACAAACATTTCCCATATGATTAAAGACCTATAAGTAGCTGGTAACTAGCATGGAACAATTCGTGTGACCGTTCTGAGCCTAAATTGCTCCAGCCCAGAGTGCAGAAAGTGGGCCTCCATCAGCCTACGCTGCCAGGCTCTCAGGCACAGGGTTTCTGTAGAGCAGGGTTTCTGCTCGTCATTTTGAAAACTGAGACTCGCCCCCTGGATCTCCCTAGCCCCCTGGGGATTGGAAAACACAGACTCAACACCACCCACTTTTATTGATAGGTAAGAAGTCAAGCTTAAGGAAATGGCCCAGGTCCTCATTACCACAAAATGGTACCCGAAATCCAGAACCCAGCCACGTGCCTGCTGGGGTTGCAGCACCCCTCCCCTCTCCCCCTCAGTGGGGCCCCAGACCCTGCCCCAGGCCCTGCTCCAGGCCGCTGGTCTGAGGGCTCCTTGGAAAGCAGTGATGCTCCCTCGCATGTGGCCTGTGTCTGGTTCGTTTCTGAGCTCAGCATCCGCTGTTCACCAGAGTGGAATTCTCGGAGCAGAGTTTCTGCTCATGGCTGGCAGATTCCAGGTTGGCTGGAACCTTGACACGGGTGCCTCCCGTAGGGCACTCCCTGGTCGCCAGTCTGCCAAAGACTCTGCGAAGAATTCACATTCCGATTGCATGAATTTCCTCTCCAGCTCTTGATTCACACACTCCAGTTTGGCCTTTATGTGGACTATGCGGTTGGGCAGAGCAGGTAATTTTATATATTAGTTAATAAGAAATCCTTTTCTTCACTCCAGGTATGTGTTACTGCAAGCAGTGGTACTGGGATAAAAGGAAGCCTGCCTCTCTGTAATAGCACCTTTTCTTTAAAAAAATATATTTTTTATTGATTTCAGAGAGGAAGGAAGAGGGAGGGAGAGATAGAAATACCAATGGTGAGAGAGAATCATTGATCAGCTGCCTCCTGCACGCCCCACACTGGGGATCGAGCCCATAACCCTGGTGTGTGCCCTGCCCGGAAATTGAACTGTGACCTCCTGGTTCATAGGTCGACGCTCAACCACTGAGCCATGCTGGCCGGGCAGTACCTTTTCTTTACAGTGAAATTTCCCCCATTAGCCCAGAGCTAATCTTGAAAGGAAAGTGGGTGAAAGCCATTATTTTCATTTTGTGGAATTGAGTAAAAATAAGCTAGAGAGAAATTATATCTTCTTGCTCGGGCTTAGTGGAAATTTAAGAAATGGATCTTTCATGC
Organism: Myotis lucifugus; assembly: GCF_000147115.1. Taxonomy (NCBI): domain Eukaryota; kingdom Metazoa; phylum Chordata; class Mammalia; order Chiroptera; family Vespertilionidae; genus Myotis; species Myotis lucifugus. The sequence goes on from NW_005871622.1 coordinate 335,690, forward strand.
TCTTGACATGAAGGTTAGTAATTTATCTGGCAGAGATTTTGAGTGAAGATTAGAAAGCAGCCTCTAAGATATCCTCTTGTATCATTTTCAAATTTTCTCCTCTCAGATCACCATAAGTTTAAGGATTTGAATCCTGTTTCACAGTCTCTGTGACCATAAGAGTTATCACCACAGGCAGCATTAAAATATATCACTTGCTGGGGCCCAGCCACACTACACTTTGTTCCTATGTCCAAAATATATCACTTCAGAGACATACATTTTGGTAAGAATTTGCGCAACAAAAGGCTATCCTATATAATAAAAGGCTAACATGCAAATAGACCAAATGGTGGAACAACCAGAACAACTGGTTGCTATGAGGTGCGCTGACCACCAGGGGGCGTGTGAGGAACATGGCGGGCGTTGGCCGGCGGGATGGTGGAGCAGGTGAGCAGGTGCACCAGACTAAGATGGGGTACTGGTTGCTGTCATCAAGACGAGCCTCTAGTGCAGCGGTTCTCAACCTGTGGGTCGAGACCCCTTTGGGGGTCGAACGACCCTTTCACAGGGATCGCCTAAGACCATCGGAAACCACATATTTTTGATGGTCTTAGGAACTGAGACACCGCTCCTCTATCCGTCTCCAGGCGGGTCCTCCCACATGCAGATATGCCCACATACGAGTACCCGGCGTATTAAAGGGTTGAGGCATTAGGAAGGTTGAGAACCACTGCTCTAGTGGTTACTGAAAATTCTTTGCTCCCACGTGCTGCAGTCGTGCCTGGCGCTAGCACCTGCTACCGATGCTGGCCCCACTCGCACCCGCTGCTGGTGCCTGGCACTGGTCCCGATCACCATCAGTAGGTGCAAGTGGTGGCCGCTAGCCCTGATCGCCCCTGAGGGCTTCTTCACCTCCCCCTGCTCCTGAGGGGCAATCGGGGCAGCAGCCGCCACTCGCACCCGCTGATGGTGCCAGCCCCACTCGCACCCGCTCCTGGCGCCGGCCCCAATCCCTCCGCACCATCAGCAGGTGCGAGCAGGTATGGCGTTGCCAGCAGACTGGGGACTGGGGCCATGGCGGGAGGGGCCGGGCGGGCGGGGGCGCGGAGGATGGGCTGAGACCCACCCATGTGCCCTCCGCAGCCTCACAGCCCACAGTTCCTTTCAAGGTGCAGGAATTCGTGCCCTGGGCCCCTAGTTTAACAATAAAGGATGGAAACGCTTGAGGACAGAGGCTGGCCCAAGGACGTTCTCTTCTTCCTATGGTCTAAGACAGCCGTGGGCAAACTACGGCCCGCGGGCCAGATCCGGCCCGTTTGAAATGAATAAAACTAAAAAACAAAGACCATACCCTTTTATGTAATGATGTTTACTTTGAATTTATATTAGTTCACACAAACACTCCATCCATGCTTTTGTTCCGGCCCTCCGGTCCAGTTTAAGAACCCATTGTGGCCCTCGAGTCAAAAAGTTTGCCCACCCCTGGTCTCAGATCTCAATAGAAGCGCCTCATACAAAGCAGCAGATTGGTAGTTCTTGGTCAAAATCTGGATTGAACTCATTTCACCTGAGCCCTAGAACATATGTGTAATAATTTTAAAGATATAATTGGGGGGGAAGGGGAGACATATATAATACTTTCAACAATAAAGAATTATAAAAGGCCCTAGCTGGTTTGGCTCAGTGGATAGAGCATCGCCCTGCGGACTGGGGGGTCCCAGGTTCAATTCTGGTCAAGGGCATGTACCGTGGTTGCGGGCACATCCCCGGTAGGGAGTGTGCAGGAGGCAGCTGATCGATGTTTCTCTCTCATGGATGTTTCTGACTCTCTATCCCTCTCCCTTCCTCTCTGTAAAAAATCAATAAAATATATTTTTTTAAAAAGAATTATAAAAGAAAGAAAGAAAGAATGTGAGGAAAACATTTTAAAAAAGAGATAATCACTGAAACCTCTCACCACGTAACCTCTTTAACAGCCCCCTTAATGCTGAGCAGTTTACAGAATACGTGGGGATGCTAAATTCAATATTTTCCTCTTAGGGCCAGGCAGATCCAACTTGCTCATGTCTGTACACTTCCACACTGGAGCTATAGAGGGCCTAGGTACGCACTCTGTGACTAGGCCCTCCGTAACCCTGTACCCCACCCACTTGCCAGTTATTTCCTTACCTCGTGCAGAGTGCTTTTACATAGAACTAAATTCCAGAGAGATTCTGAGTGTGGCCGGTTAGACAGCCAGGCTCTGTAAAACAACTGGAAAATAGGAGCAAACCATAGACATACCCTGAGGATGTGGGAGGAGATAAGAGAGGGGCCCAGTCGATGGTATGGAAACAATGGCGAGGAACAGACCAAAGAGCCGCGGGGACCATCAACATAACCTGCTGGGATGTGGCGGCAATGACCTGCTGCCTACCAAGGACTGGCGCCCCCATGCATAGTGCACAGCTGTTCCAGGAGGTGGTGCTGCCCGAGGAATACGCTGTCCACCCCACTTACATCTCAGGGGGGTCATATGACTGATTTTGAGCCAATGAAAAGGGAGGAATAGTAGCCATTAAAAGCCTTCTGTGTGATCCTTCCTGTTCTATCTCTTTTCCCACCTGGAGATAAGGGCTCTGAGGCCAAGGAGATGGAGGGATCCACAAGCCAGGAGGGGCCCGGGGCCGGCCCGTATGGGAGGCTGCTCCACACACACCTGCACGGGCTGCTGTGTGAATGAGAAATAGACGCTCAGTGAAGGAAGCCGCCTTGACCGGAGGGACGCCCTGTGAAAGCAGTTAGTGTTCAACAGCCACCTGTGGCTCACGGCTACCACACTGAACAAAGATGATAAAACACGGGCAGTTCCACTTGGCAGTGCTGTCTCGAGGCTGAAGACGTAACTATATCCTTACTCTGCTTAACATCACGTAATGTTTCTTATCACTCAGGATAAGGACTGAACTAACTCCTTCCCAGGGTGGTTTGTAAGCTGGCCCTCGCCCGCCTTCCTGCCCTGTCTCCTTCACTTGCGGGGACTGTTCCCTCACCTCCAGCCTTCGCAAACGGTTTCCCGTTCCTCCGTGTGTCTCCACGACGTTGCAGACGGCCATATCGCCTGTCAGGAATCCCCCCAGTTAATTCTTCAGAACTGACCTTGGGCACCACTGCTTGGCAGGCTTTCCCTAGCTGCAGCCAGAACGCTCCCTTTGCCCTCAGAGCTGGGCCGCCTCTCGCTGGGCACACCGTTCATGCCCCTATTGCAGCACTTGATCTGCCTGCTTACCAGACTGTGAGCTCTCCTGAGGCAGGCACCAGTGTAATTTATTTTTTATCCACAGGGTCTAACAGTGTCTGAACACAAGTAGGTGTTGAATTGGTGTTAGTTCTTTTTTTAAAAAAAAAATTTAAAATATATTTTATTGATTTTTTACAGAGAGGAAGGGAGAGAGAGAGTTAGAAACATCGATGAGAGAGAAACATCAACCAGCTGCCTCCTGCACACCCCCCACTGGGGATGTGCCCACAACCAAGGTACATGCCCTTGACCGGAATGGAACCTGGGACCCTTCAGTCCACAGGCCAACACTCCATCCACTGAGCCAAACCGGTCAGGTCATGGTGTTAGTTCTTCCTTGCTCTTCAGTCCTCCCTGTCTGGGATACGTTGCTGTTCCAAAGCCATCACATGCCCAGAGGTCAGCATGACTCCTCAGCTGTCTGCCGCCCAGGGCAGTTGAATGAGCACTAGGCCCCGAGTGTGGTTTGCTAAAGACAAAAGGAACCAGGCAGACGCTGCAAAATTGACTTGCAAGGCACCTGCCTTCTCAGAGGACAAGGGCTCGGATGTGAGAAGGTCTAATCCCCTCTCAGGTGGCTGACTTCCCTCGCTTTCCGTACCCATAATGCAGTGCTCTCCCCCTCGGAGAGCAGGACCGGGAGAGCCAGGCGGTAGCCATGGTCCAGTCTACGTGCTCAGACTTGGATTATCAAAGGTTATCCCAACGCTTAGACCATGTCTCCATGTGTTGCAAGCCTCATCAGAACAAAGTATAACTGGAAGTTTTAAATTCTTTACTACTTTGCATTCTATATGGGACAACTAAGCACTTAGTGACATTCTGCCTTATTCTGTTTCCCACATTGTTTTTACTATTTGTTTTCTCTGACTCCATTGCGGGCATCCCATATACAGGAAAACGTGTCTTCCATGCCACTCTGCATCGTGATAATGACTTAATAGGTGCTCAATAAATATTGATGGATTGATTGGTTGTCGTGGTTGGGCTAATCTGGTGAGGGTTTTTTTCTTTTAAAATATTGTTTTATTGATTTTTTACAGAGAGGAGGGAGAGGGATAGAGCGTTAGAAACATCGATCAGCTGCCTCTTGCACGCCCCCCACTGGGGATTAAGCCTGTAACCAAGGTACATGCCCTCGACCGGAATTGAACCTGGCACCTTTCAGTCCACAGCCCGACGCTCTATCCACTGAGCCAAACTGGTCAGGGCTAATCTGGTGAGTTTTTATAGCCCCACAAGCCACTAAAAAAAATCCCCAAATACCAGTGCCATCTTACAAAGCTCTAGAACATCAGCTGGATTTTCCAAGTAACCTAATTTTGAATCTGTATTTATGTAAGTTTTAAACATTTTGATTTAAAACATTTTTTTAGTTTATGATGGGCCATTTATTACATGGATGGCCTCCAATGAAGCAGGCCTCTGGGAATTCTTTCTCTTCACACTGAGTCTGAGTTTGGTCATGTGACTTGCTTTGGCAAATGCGACATTAACAAGAGTGATTTAAACAGAAATTTCATAATCACTTGTCATCTCAGAATTCTCCCTTGAACCTAGAATCCATGCGGTAAGAAAGTCTAACTACCCTGCTGGAGGAAGAGGGGTGCAGAAAGAGGTCCTGGGACATGTGAGACCATGCCAGGCACGTGGGCAAAGCAGCCTCGTCATTACAGCCCCGTTCAAGCCGTCAGAGGAAGGCGCCTGCGTGAGACCCCGAGGGAGACCAGCAGAACCGCCCGACTGACCCAGCCCCGGTGGCTGCACCACGAACTATAAACAAATAGTGGTCGAAGCCTGGGTTTAGAGGTGGCTTATTATGCACCAGGACACAACCCCAACACTCAGAATTCTCTCTCCTCTTATTCATCAACATGAACTGGTATCACTTACCATTTGCAGGTTCCATTCTTAAACACCTTGAGTGAGATCTGAAGTGGAATGTAGAGCACTCTTTCCTATCAAGGTGAGGAAGTTTTACTTCTAGATCAGCGGTTCTCAACCTGTGGGTCGCGACCCCTTTGGGGGTTGAACGACCCTTTCACAGGGGTCGCCTAAGACCATCGGAAAACACATATATCATTACATATTGTTTTTGTGATTAATCACTATGCTTTAACCATGTTCAATTTGTAACAATGAAAATACATCCTGCATATCAGATATTTACATGACGATTCATAACAGTAGCAACATTACAGTGATGAAGTAGCAACGAAAATAATTTTATGGTTAGGGGTCACCACAACATGAGGAACTGTATTAAAGGGTCGCGGCATTAGGAAAGTTGAGAACCACTGTTCTAGATGCTTCTAGAAAACTGGGATTTTAGAATTTGACTTTCATGTTTAGAGTTTTTTCCTATGTAGTTAATGTCTTTAAGATAAATTAAGTTTATCTCTTCTTACTTTCTCTCTCTTTTTTTTTCTGGCTTTTGCCCCTGGGTAAGTATCTAGGGAAAAGAAAAATTTTTATCTCATGAGTTTCATGTCCTGTTTTTGACTCTTGCCAAGTAGCTCTGTTAAATTTATTCCAAGTTAAAAAATAATAAAGTTCTTGTGAATGTGCCACAGCATCAACAACGATGCCAGGAAGGACAGTTCTATCCAAATAGATTTCTTCGTTCTGTGTCTGTGTGACTCCCACACCTTCACATAGTCCTTTTGCACCTCTCTTGTGAGTCATGGGGGTTTTGACCATCTGTGAGCCTCTCTTTCAAGCATAGCCTTGGCCTCATTCCCCCCGCCCCACACTTTTGGTTTATAGTTTATATTTCTTTCTTTCTTTCTTTGTGTGTCTTTTTGTAGGTTGAACTTTGAAAAAAGCATTTCTCCTTTATCTCTCAGTTGGGAAAAAATGTGGTTTACCTTGACTCAAAGACTTTTTTTTGATAATTTCATCAAGTGTTGAAATTTCCATTAACATGATAAGTAAAAAAAAAATTAAAGATCGAAAGAAAAAGCAGCAAAAGCTAGCTTTTGAGTTGTTGGGTGGTTTCTGAACGGCCATACCTAGTTTAAGCCGGTGCTGCTCGAAGTGTGGTCCCAGGACCAGTGCCAGGCCATGAGCTGTGGCTGCAATGAGAAAACAAAAATGGAGAGTTTATAAGCTTTTGTATGTAGACGTCAGACGATGGTGTGGCCATTTTCCTTGTATCCAGTTTTATTGTATATTTAAAACATATTGGCCAACCGTTGATTGTAACTTTTAAAAAGGATCTTCCTGTACTGACAGTTACAGAAGCACTGATCTAAATGACCTTTGCAATGGCCTTCCAGCCTCAGGCCTCAGACAAGATAGGGCCCAGAGTGGGCAGCCCACAAACGTATGTTGACAGACGGATTGTTACTTAAGGCATAGTTTCTAATCCTATGGTGCTCTGTTATGTTAAATCTTTATCAGTCGCTCAACTGTACATACAACAAATATAAGTCAGCTTTTTACAACTATTTTTATAAGGGCGTGAAATAACCTGCCTCATTCTCTTGGCTCGGTGTGAGGAATAAGTTAAATCCAAGTTTAGAGAACTCAAAAGAAACGACGGGTGTGCTCAAGTTAAAAGCAGCTTTCACTTGCTTCGCATTAGCACCGACCGGCTTAGCTGCCTTTGAGTGGGGAGCTGGGTGGGAAGCGCGCGACTCCATGTCAGGGCTGCCTCCATGACTCACTGTTACGAAGAACAAATGCAAAATAAATAAACAAATAAATGCATCGCTGGGTCAGATCAGGTGAAGGCCACGCCTGACACTAGTGCAGGAAGTCGAGTCCTGGGAGTTGCTCTCTGCCCTGGAGGCCCTTGCTAACTCCGACCTCGACCTCGGGTGGAAGAGACCTGAACGCATAGCTGGGTCACCTTCTTCTTTCCGCCCGGCCGTGGCCTCGGGCAGGCTTGCTGCTGGTCTTGCTCCGGCTTGCACGTCAGTCCATTGATTGGGTCATGGTCCCCTTCCCGTGTGACTTTACACGAGCTGCTTAAGTCTCTCTATGTTTTGGATCCCTCATCTGGGAAATAAAAAAATAAAGACGAGGACACCGTGAAGGTTAAGTGACAACGCAGGTGCCATGTCTGCTGCAGGCTGACGGACCAGCTACGCTCACCGTCACTGCCCTTCCTGGGCCCTGCTCCCGGACCAAGCTTCCTCTACCCGGGGAAGGCCCAGGTCCCCATCTACTGCTTCCCGTGATGTTGTGACTTTGGGCCATTTTTTAACCACCTTTAAGTCTCGGCTTCTTCATCTGAAAACTTGTACAAGGCATGACATCTGAGTGAAGTCAGGTTGTGGAGGGCCGCGTGCAATCCCACGTGTCGTCTGCTTCCGATCGGCCAGCGATGGGGAAACGCACAGCTTGACCCCCTGCGCCTGCGTTTCTGTCCAGGCTCCTGCCTGGGATTCTCATTTCTCGGAACCTGGGAGCTTTCTTGGCTCTTGCCATTAGCATCAGTCCTTAGGAATCCCATTTCTGCCTTTACCTGCTGAACTTCTCACTGGACATAGTTCCCTTTTTAAAAAATATATTTTTATTGATTTCAGAGAGGAAGAGAGAGGGAGAGGAGATAGAAACATCAATGATGAGAGAGAATCATGGATCGGCTGCCTCCTACACACCCTCCCCCCCCCCGCCCCCCCACACACACACTGGGGATCTCGCCCACAACTGGGCATGGAATCAAACCATGACCTCCTGGTTCATAGGCCGATGCCCAACCACTGAGCCACACCAGCCAGGCACCTGCTTCCCACTCTTTACCCAGCCAGAACCCCAGCACCTTAGAGGGCCTGTCAGGAGTCACAGAAGCTCCCATAGCCCTAAGATCCTCTGGTCAGCGCCCCCTGCTGTCTGCCCCCAGGTCCCCAGGCCACAGGACATCAACCAGCCTCCAGGCTGCTTCGCTTTCTGTTGGGAGCTCTCTGGATCTCTCCCCCCGCCCTCCACGCCCCCTCCAAAAAACATAAAAACCCCCCCCGCCCCCCGCTGTGGGCCTGCCTAGCTCCAGGACTGAGCAGGAGTGGACTGCCTTCAGGCCACCTGCTGAGCCCAGAGTTGACAGGACCTGCTATGGAACAACACAGGGCATCCTGGGACCGGCATGTCCCCATGGTGTTGTAACCCCGGCAACCGGATTGAAGGCAGATGTTACAAGGACCATTTTGTGTAGAAACCATGTTTGATGGTGGCTCTTCTGGAAGCGCCTGCTGACGCTTCTCTTTCCCGTGAAGTGACTCGGAGCGCAGACCTTCCATTCTTGTTTATGGCTCTTCTTCAGCTTGATTCCACCTGCTGGGGAACTGAGACTCCTACACCTCCACAGATCAAAGGCATCAAAGCCAGCGGTGGCCTAGGAAGGCTGTGGCATCGCTGGCTTTGAGTGGCACCTCTGGGGGGATGGAGAGTGGGGGTGGGGCGTCCTGTACAAGCATAAGGTCCCTTGTTCAACTTCAAAATTCCAGACACCCCTCCCCCCCACACACACACAAAACATAGATGCACACACACGAAGTGTCAGTTCAGTTGGCACAGACACCCTGCTCCACCTGCCTCTACGCCGTTTCCGAGGCCTGTGGGTGTCCTTGACTTGGGCTCCCGCAATCAGGGGCCCCCATCGGCACCCAGAAGGGAAGCCCTGGCGGACACTGCCTGGTTCTGAACAAGAGGCGGCTGATTTAAAGGTAACGCCAGGTAAGGACCCCAAAGTCAAATGCCAACAAAAACACACTATTCTGCATTTCGAGCTGTGGCGGGAGGGAATCTGTTTTCTCCACAAACAAACTTAAATTTAAAGTTCACGCTTGCTCCCACGAAAGGCGGAGAGGGAATTTCCATGGCATGAGAATCTTCGCGTCTGTTTTCCCTAAGGACTGAAGTCAGCCTTTTTTTTGTTTTTGGCTTCTTTTCAATTGTTTTTGTTCAGTAAAGATGAAGCAAAACCAGTGCCAACTTTGCAAGTAACTCAGAACTAAGTCTGTGTGTGTCTGCTACGCGTTTGCCCCTTACGGATTTAGCAACTCAATAATAAACGGGGAGGATGGGATGTGAGCTCAGCCAGCATCAGGGTCCTCAGGACGTTCAGGCTGGTGCTCCCACGTGGACACTCGGAAACCTCTGGAGCGCTCAGCAGCCTCCGTTAGGATGCATGTCCTCAGGTCCATCCATTATAGGTGCTCTTACGCCCAAGGGCCGGACTAGTGCACGGGCACTTTCCAACTATTACCCCTCTCTCTAAACAGACGCTGGGAGGGGCGGAAGCTGAGGGTGACACGATAATGCTGAACATCCCCATGAAGGTCAAACACGCCGGCTGACATCCGACAGGGAGACCGGGTGCCTGGACCGCGGGGGCACAGACGAGTCTCCCAGAAACCCTGCTGTGTGAGGCTCACAGTCCATCCTGACACGCATCCGATGGGGCAAAGGCAACTGGCCCCCAGGGAGCATCACTACCCCGACCCCCGGGTGAAGGGCAGCTGACATGTTGTTAAATCACTAGGATGGATAATAAAAGCAAAATCATTAGCGTGTTTGTTCCAAAAAGCAAAGAGTAGAAGAGGCCTGGATGGCTAAGGGCCACTTGGGGGAGAGTGGAACCATTTTGTGAAGTTCCTCTGTGTCAGGGTGGCTCTCCTGAGAAGGGGGTACAGGGCAACCTTTACACAAAGCCACCCCGGAACCCTGACTCCATGGGCCAGGGTGCTCCTGGGGCAACACTGGAATGCCCTACCCAGAAGGAGAGAGAGAGAGATGAGAGAGAGAGAGAGAGAGAGACACTTTGCAAGTGGGAGCAGAGCATACACACACTGTAAACAGTTCATCAATGAACAACAGAAAAAGTTTAGCAAATGCAACTCTAAAGAACACTCTTCAGAAGAGACGCTGAAGAGGAACATACTGTCCAAGAAGGAATCCCTTAAGAAATGGGTTTAGGTATCAGAGGACACACAGCGTAATGACAGCAGTGTTTTCGATACACTGATTGCGACTAAAAGACCCTACCGAGCGGATGCAGCATAGCAAGAGCAGCCTTTGTTTCCATTTGCTCACGTCCCACCCTCCACCTGCCTGTGATCAGGAGAATGTTGTTCCTTTTGGGGCTTTTTTTTTTTTCTTTAATGAAGATGAGCTTAGCCAGGTGTGTGGGGTGGGGTGCGGGCAGATTCTCTCCTGTGACTGACGAGGACCCCAGCAGCAGCCTGGCCGGACACCCCGCCAAAAACAACTCTGAGCGGCCAGTGTGGGTGTGGAGAGGGAATTGGCTTTGAAGCCAGACAGACTTCATAGAAGGTCTAATTAATTAAGTCGCTCATTAGCAAATTCCTTCATTTCACCTCTCAGGACCTTCGTCTTCTTGCCTGTGGGATGGGCATAAACCATCTCATCTGATTTTTATAAGGAAGGCACCTGGCACATAGATTACACTCAAAATGTTATTTCCTTCCCTTCTGTTTATCGAAACTGTTACAGCAAACCCCCCAGTGCTCGATCGGAACTAATGGTGTGCGGCAGCGTCCAAACGGTCTCATCCGTGGACACTCAAGGCAAGGAAAACGTGTTGAGCCTCTCTTGATTTAAAAATTGAAAATTTCTATCAAATTTTGGAAGTTTTTATTTTAAAATTATTTTATTTTTATTATTTTTCAGAGAACGAGAAGTTGATGGAATTGCTGAATTCATATAAATATTTCCTCTAGACAAGAGATACTTCCCCTAAAATATCCCTTCAAGATTAAAAAAAGAAAGAAAGAAAGAAACTGTGAGAACATTAAAGGTTGAAGTCATTATGATTTTCTCTGAGGACAAATTTTCATTTTCGTGTGTATAGACTGGCTTCTTGCTGTGAAAGGTGAGTTCGTTGGCCCAGCCACACGGCACGAGCACACAGTTCTGAAGATACTGAAGCCCTTCTGAACCGTTAGTGAATGTCGGCCCTGGACTCTGCCCAGCGCTCCCCCTCTCTCCTGGCTGCCCCCTCCCACCGCCAGGACCAACCCCAACCCCCATCTCCCCGGACCCAGAGCCACAGGGGAAAGGGGACTCTGGTCCCATCTCCCAGGCGCCCTCAACACCCACCCCTTCGCCCCAAGCAGCTTAGCGTCCATCTGTTTTAAGTAATGGCCTCAGGCAAGGCTTGGTTTGCAGAAAGCATTCCGTTTGGAAAGCCCTGCTCAAGGTCCGCCCTCAGGCCCTTGCAAGTTTGCACCATCGGGTTTCTGGGAATGGAGACCTTTCCCCCAATCACACCAGCTCCTTATAAAGCCAAGTGCCCGTCTGCCTCCTGGTGTGATTACCTTGCATCCAAATGGGCAGCAGACACAGGCCTGCGGGTGTGGAGACGACCCCTGAGCCGGCTCCGAATCAGATGAGGCGGAAGGTGCTGGAGCCCAGGCTCAGGTGGAGGCGGCGGAAGGGAGTGGGCTTTGCTCTGTGCCCAGCCCTGCGCCAGGTGCTCACGGTCCAGATCCGCTCCAATCCTATGAGAGGAGTTTCTTTGCTCCCTTCTCTCCCTCCCTCCTTCCCTTCCTTCTGGATTTACTGAGCAACTGTCTGTGCCAGGGGCTGAGGTACAAAGGCAGAGCTAGCACCCCAAGACCTCACCGCCCCGTGAGAGCATCACCCAGAAAACGGCTTGACTGGGGTGGGTGGAGGATGCAGGGGGAGCCCCGAGGGACTCAGGGAAGGTTCTCCAGTGGAGTTAAAGCCAAGCTGGGACCTGAAGGACGAGGAAGGGCATTCCAGGTGGAGGGAACTGCATGTGCGAAGGCAGGGAGGCAGGACACAGCCCTCCTGGTCTGGGAACTGTGGGAGGGCGATGGAGCCCAGCCGGGTGAGGTTGGCGTCCCAGAACCCACTACCTGGACCCTCTGCCTCCTTGACCTCCTTTGCTCCTGGCTGCCTGGCCAGGAAGAGACCCCGCCTACCTGCCCAAAAGGAGGCTTTGAAGCTGGAGAGAGGGATGAGGAAGGAGGGTCAGCTGCTGGGATTGCTTCTCAGGAATCATCTCCTCCTCCTCCTCCACCTCCTCCTCCAACACCATGGCAACCAGGAGGCAGCTGGGGGAATAGCTGTGAGCTGGGCTGAGTGGAGGGGGAGGTGGGCTGGGGGTCGGGCCCTCTGCTCCCCTCTCTGAGCCTCAGTTTTGGCATCTGGAATATGGGCACCACCACCCAGTTGCTGGCTCCTGTCAACCCAGGTGCCCCAGGAAGCGGAGGCCCAGCTGGACTCAGGAGGGGAGGCCCGGGAGGTGAGGGCAGGGCCGGGGAGGACCCTGCACCATCTGCCGCTGGGGCTCCGCAGGGACGGGGAGTCCCTGAGCGCGTGGCCTGCGCTTCCCACCGAGCACCTGCCTGGTGCGCCCACTGCACTGTCCCTGCCCAGGAGCCCGGGGAGCAGGAGGCAGGGCCGAGGCACAGACACAGGGAAGGTCTCCCCGGGAGCCCTGCGGGGGGAGGTCTGGGGGGGGTCTCCCCTGCTGGGGAACAGGGCCCAGCTGTGCCCAGAACCCGGTCAAAGCCCCAGAAGGCGGGGAAGGAGGGTCTATTTCTTGGGCTGCTGCTCCCATGACAACAAACTGGCCTCAACCAACAGGAACATGTGCTCTCCCCCTTCTGGGGCCAGAACCTGAAATCAGGGCGTCGGGGGCTGTGCTCCCTCAGAGGGCTCCAGGGAGGGTCCTTCCTGCCTCTTCAGCTTCTGGGGGCTCCTGGCTGCATCCCTTCCATCTTCACGTGGCCCCTCCTCCATCCTCAGGCGACTTCTCCAGTGTGTTCACATGGCCCCGTCCCCTTGTTCACGTGCCCACTATTGCATGTTCATGTGGCCCCGCCCCCTTGCAACCTTGGATGGTCTGTTTTTGGGGTGCCACCTCCCTGGTTGGCTGGCTGCCTGCTCTCACACCTGTCAACAGTCCCTTTGCCAAAGTCCTTCCAGAAAATCGTGTGCACGTGCCATCTCCTTCCTGGTGTGACAGCTGGGATTGAAAAGGAGACAGGAGAGCAGTGGCCCATCCAGAGTCCATGCCAGAGGTCCAGGGAGCCTGTGCTGTCCCTGGGAGGCCCTTCTGAAGGGTAACCAGGTAATTTAAAGTGATTTTAAACACAAAGTAACACAATTTGTCTATAAAGGGCCTGGCCAGTGTGGCTCATGGTTGTGCATTGACCTATGAACCAGGAGGCCACGGTTCAATTCCCATGACCCTATAAAGGGAAAACGTTTTTACTGTCATTATTAACTTTTATTTGTAGTTGTAGGTTTTAATTCTCATTAAAAATTCAGTTGAGAAGAGGGAAGGAGGCGGAAGCAGCGGTGAGGGGAGAATAAGTACAGTGGGGCCTTGACTTACGAGTTTAATTGGTTCCAGACCGAGCTCGTTAAGGAGCTCGTAACTCAAATTACTCTATCAACTCAATGTAAAAAATCGGCCGAGAGACAGCTGGTATCTCAAAAAACTCGTTAGTCGGGACACTCGTAAGTCAAGGCCTCACTGTAGATTCCTAGTGTAGGTAGAACTGGGGTGGGGGCCAAGGGGGCCCATTGGGTGTTACACCCATGGGTCAGGCCGGACCTGGGTTCAGCGACCTCGGTGGTTGGGCGCTGGCTCCAAAAGAATTCAGAGCCCAGACTCCAACTACAAGAGGACATTTACGTATAAAACCACGGAGGTAGAGGAGGCAGTGCCTGGGAGAAATGGGCTTAGAAACGAGTCATAGAGGCAAAGTAAGGCCTTAGACTGAGCTTGGGAGTGAGGAAGCCTGTGGTAACGCCCCTGGGGTCGGGATGGGGGACGGAGGGGGAGGGGAGGGGAAGGCCTTCAGGGTGGAGAGTCTTAGGGGCGTGGGGAAGAGTCTACAGAATATGCAGCAGCTTTCCAGGTGGCCCTTCCAGGGGTGTGATCTCACGGGTTGATTGGCAGGCGCCAGGGCAGGGTCATTATTCAACGCAGCTGGTCCTGAGGCCAGCCAGGGGGTCGCTGGTCTGGTTTTGTTGCTTTTCTGGGCCTGGAGCTGAATATAATGGAGGCCTGAATGTTATCTCCAGGGAGGGAAGGTCAGGGGGTCTACACCTAATGGCCAGTGATAGGCTAAGCCCCAGGGGATGGAGGTCACCTGGGGAGGTCCCACCCTAAGTGTCCTTTTCCCGGCACCTGGGGCTTCCCCCCTGGTGACCGGCACCAGACCCACCGTCCTGGCTGGGCTCATGTCTAACTACCACCACACTAGTGTGGGACGTCCACTTTTACTTTAGCTTTGAACTTTCTAGAAAGGCTATTATTGTCTTTTGTACATTAAAAAATAATTTGTTTTTTCCTTTTAAAATATATGTGACTCTCCCACCTTTACTTCCCCTAAACCCACCCTGGGCAGGCAGCAAGCAGCGTGTGAGGGCGTGCACAGCTCCACGGCCCTCCAGGTGTGCAGCACAGGCCCAGCGCAGGTGACAGGTGGAACCAAAAGGAGCTCTGAGCCCAGCCGGGGTGGCTCAGTGGTTGAGCGTCGACCTATGAACCAGGAGGTCAAGGTTCAACTCCCAGTCAGGGTAGGCTCGATCCCCAGCGTGGGGCGTGCAGGAGGCAGCCGATCAGTGATTCTCTCATCATTGATGTTTCCCTCTCTCTCTCCCTCTCCCTTTCTCTCTAAAATCAATAATAAAAATATTTCTTAAAAAATAATAAATAAGGGGCTATGCGTATATTTCAAATGTGCCCCTCACCTGCAAAAATACCACTCATTACTGATTCAACCAAAAGGCCTGTTTCCTCCGGCGCCTTCCCCAGGAGGGGGAATAAAACCAACAGATTCTTAGAAAAGAAAAGGATCAGAAAGAAAGGAAAACCTGGAAGGGAAGAAAGAAAAACGCAAAAAGCGATTTGAAAGGGTGGGATGGTGGGCGAATTGTTGTCTCCTGTTTCACTGCCATCACCACCCCCGGCTGCAATGAGGCCGCAGCCTCTGCAACCTGCTCTTCGGAGGATGCGTGTGCGTGTGTGTGTGTGTGTGTGTGAACCTGCGTGTGGGGATGTGGAGGCTACAGCTCCACAGTGTGGGGTTTGGGGTGAGTGTGTGTGTGAGTGTGTGTGTGGAACGTGGATGTGCTGGGGTGTGTGAGGAGTGCAGGTTGTGTGCGTGGCAGGTGGGGAGTGTGCAGCGTGTGGGGTGTAGTCTGGAATGAGTGTGGACTGAGGAAGGCAGGTGTGAGCACGTGGGTGTGACCCCGTGGGGAGCGCACAGGGTGCGCACAGCTGGCGTGTGAGATGGGGCCTGGAAGGCGTGTGCACCCCCTTCTGCCCCGCCCCCCACCCACCCACCCCCCTTCTGCCCCGCCCCATCCCCCTCCCCTCCGACCTGCGCGCCCCGCCCTGTCTGCGGTGCAGCTGCGGGAGCGCGCGGTGCGGTGCCGGGAGGCCGCTGCCTGCGGACCCGGCGGGAGGGGCGGGTGGAGGGCGCCGGCACGGAGCGCGGTCCCGGGTGCGGCCCGGACACCGGGACACGGAGACACGTGCAGGA